>NC_081185.1:38872221-39172221 GCF_029867415.1 Vicia villosa | reverse complement strand
ATTCGCCCTAAGAACCACCGTGAAACCCAGTTCCCGGTTGATCTTCAACCGGAGAACTCAACCTTCAACCTATTCTACCTAGAAATCCCAAAAAAATGCATGAATCCTAACAATCCTTACGAACCCTAAACCCCAAACGTGAACTCTAATCACTTAAACGAACCCAGATTTCATGAACAAACAACACATCAACATGCAACCGTATAAGCTTTAAGCTAAGTTCAAGATTCGGTTACCTTTTATCTTCAATTTCTGGAACGTGTAAGCTCCCTCCCTCTAATCTCCTCTTCTTTCTCTGTGATTGCAGGTACGAAAACGAAGATCAAGCGGCGACTTAGGGTTCTCTTCAGCAAAAAAATTTCCGACCCCTTCTCTGTTCTTTCTCTTTTGATTTTATAATCTTAGGGTTTAATTAGATTAGGAAAAGTTAGATTTAAGTTAGAGATTTGATTAGGTTAGATTAGATATGTAAATTGATTCAGATTTACGTTTTGTTCGTTTTTCAGATTTGATACCAATTGTAATATTTGATTCGATTCAATAAAAATCTTTTATTTATGTAAGTTATGATTTTGATTCTGTTATTAATTGAGGTTGGCGTTTTCCGATTCACTATGGGCCTGGGCGTTCTTGGTGAAGATCAAGTTTTCCTGAGGATTCATGGAGATTCAGTTCCGGCGCTAGGGTTTTCGTTTGGAGAAGAAAATGAATAGGACCTGGGTCGGGTTGACCCGGTCCATCCTTTGACCCACCGAAACCCAGGTCCGCCCCTTGGTCTGACCCATCATTTCATAAGCTGGCCCAATCACTTGGTGGGCCCAAGACAATAACAACCCCCCCCAAAAAAAACAAAAAAACCCAAATAACTTGTTTAATTAATTAACTAATTAACCAATAATATCCCTAATAATAAACCAAAAAACTAAATAATAATATTCTGATAATAGTAACTAACACCAATTAATTATATTAGTATTAATAATAAAACTTGATTGATCCTAATAACCCCAATATTAATTTTAAAACTAATATTATGAACTAATAATATTAATAAGTTATGATTAATAATAATGTAAGTGGTTAAATGGTGATAAACAAATGGGCCTATTGGGCCCCAAATTTTCTATTTCTAGCAAGACACCCCTCTACTTTTTCCTACGAAACAAAAAAGAAGAAAAAAAACCCAAGTGCCAATTGAATTTAGAGATTTTTGCTATTTACACCCTCTCTTTTCTTTGATCAATTTATAAGGGAATTTTATAAGAGAGCGAGTTTAATAATAGATATATTAAACCCTATGGCCCCTAATTTTTAACACCCTTAATAAATTAAAAAAAAAAGCGAATTATAACGGGTAAATTTTGGGGTATGGCAGCTGCCCCTATTTAATCATCTTGGATTGAATGGCGTGAGAACGCAGGTCTCACTCTTTTCGAATCGAAGAGTTATTAAATAATGGAAGACCCCTAAATTTACCTCGTGCTTGAGTGTGAGGGAAAGAAACGTCCTGCTAAAGCCTTAATCTTACATAGCAAGTACTCGTAGCTGGCTGCGTAGAAAGTGGTTACCTTGCTGGAGTGCTAGCAAGGGTTTGCAGTTCGTAGGTAACCCACTTACTATAGTCCTAGTAAGTCGTCGCGGTTGGTATACCCACTCCCTATCGTAGTTTGAGTAAGCTTATCGTAGATGGTAGGGGCCCACTTACTATAGTTCTAGTAAGTCGTCGCAGTTAGCCATACCTGCTTACTATTGTAGCTGGAGTGAGTTCATCGTAGATGGTATGACTCACTTACTATTCTGCTAGTAAGTCGTCGCAGTTAGTCATACCTACTCACTATCGTGGTTGGAGTAAGCTTATCGTAGGTGGTATGACACACTTACTATTATGCTAGTAAGTCGTCGCAGTTTGCCATACCTGCTTACTATCGTAGCTGGAGTGAGCTTATCATAGGTGGTATGACACACTTATTATTATGCTAGTAAGTCGTCGCAGTTTGCCATACCTGCTTACTATCGTAGCTGGTGTGAGTTTATCGTAGATGGTATGACCCACTTACTATTATGCTAGTAAGTCGTCGCAGTTAGTCATACCTACTCACTATCGTGGTTGGAGTAAGCTTATCGTAGGTGGTATGTGTCATACCCCAATTTTTGACCTAAGATACCACCTCATAGTATAGCATATGCATCATTTGCATCTCTAACAAATTGCATAGCTTGTGTTTGCTACTTGTGACTCAGTAGGGTTTAATCAAGAAATCACTCATCAGTACAAGCAACAATCAATTAGGGTTTTATTTTCCCTTCATCTCAAAAGAACCATATTCACCAACAATCAACATCTGGTCCTCAAAGATTCATTTCAACAAGCTCAGAGGCTTTGAATCAACCAGATTAGGGTTTTGACTGAAGATAGCACACCCCTGACTTTTGCTCAGGATTTGACCTAATGACTTGGGACATGACCTCAAGACCCCAAGTACATCATTTTGACCTAATCTATTGACTCAAGACATCTCCAACACAGGGACTGATCAACAATGAAATTTCAAATCATCAGATTAGGGTTTTTTGAACTATCAGGGACTGAAATCAGGGATCACATTTGGGAAACCCTAGAAATCCCCAGGAAGTCAATCAAAGGTTTCAATCATCTTCAAATAATCCCTATGACAACATCCAATGGAAATTACATCTCAATTCAAGATCCACAGTCATCAATTTCATCAGGTCGACAATTAGGGTTTTTGACCTAATTCACTGAACAACTGACTTTTTAATCAGAACATGGTGCCATAACTTAAACCATGGCTCAAGGTCCTCCAATAACTCAATATGATCCATTCATACCATTCATTTGGTGAGGATAGCTTGGTTCATTTAAAATCTCCAGAAACGCAATTCGTCTGAAAAAGTCAACTGCACAAGATCACCATTAACTTTTGGGGAATTTTGGTCAACCTTGACTTTTGAAGTTTTGAATCATCAATATATGATATATGAAGTCATTTGATCAAGAAAAATCAAGAAAATCAATCAAGAATCAAAAAGTCAAAGTTTGACTTTTATACTTAGAAAAAATTCTAAGTGTTTTTCAATGGTTTTTTCCAAACTTTGGAAGGGAATAACTCAAAATTTCACCTACAAACGGAAAAAAACTTCCAACATGAAAGTTGTAGATTTTGATCCAATAAACAACTTTGACACATATAATTTTTTTCCATAAGATCAACCATTTAAGAGATATGGAGCTTCAAAGTTGGTATCTTTTGAAAAATGCACTTAAAATCTCACTTTCTTCAAAGTTCATGGATCTTTTTCACCCATTTCCTTAAAGGTCTTGAAGAAACTTCCAACTAGGGTTTTGAAGTGTGTAACATGAGCTTTCCAAAATGTCCAAGAGCATGAAAAAATATGAAGTGTAGCCATGGTTTTGAATCTTGTCATTAGAGGTCATTATGCTTGAAGTTTCACACCATTTTTCACAAAGTTATGAACACTATGTGACCTATAAAATTATGCAAGTCAGATTCTTATCATAAAAGATCAGATTGGAGAGAATATTATGGCACTTGAGTTCCTTAACCATGGTTAAGCTTTGTAATCATTGAAAAAATATTCCATGCCATCTTTTTCCACAAAATTCAATCATAACTTTTCCACTTGCTTGCCCTTCAATTCAGAACTCATTGCCTATAAATAGAAGGCCTCACTTCATTGCAAAGCACACCAAAACTTGTCCAAGAACTTGTTCTCTCATTCTTCCATTTTTTTCAAAGTTCTTAAGTTTTCAAAAGAGGTTAGAATCTCAAATTGCAAATCTTTCAAGTTCTAACCAAAGGTGTCATTCAAACATCTTCTAAACATCATTTAGAAGTTGTTCATCACTTTAAACCACCATAAGATCAAGCCAAAGTTAGTTTGCTCACAAAAAATCCATACTTGCAAAGTTTGAGCCAAAACTTCCCAACTTGAAATTTATCCGAGCTTGTCCAAATCTACCACTTCAAACACTTCCCATACATCAACTAGAAGTGATCCAAGCACCTGGAACGCTTCTGGATGTAGAGAAACACCATGGCCGTTTTCAGTTTGGAGCCAAAACAAGTGGAAGTCCGTAGAATGATTCAGAAAGTTTCAAGCAAGTTTAAGAACATCAACATGATCCTTGAACATCACTGAAGCGATCCCAATCATTTCCAAGCTTTGAAGCTTCCTGAATCATGCCCAGTAACTCACGGTTTGCTCAAAACTTATTCGGTTCGATTATGATCAATCATGCTTTTTAAATAACTTTTGAATGTATATTATTGTTTATCGTGATGTTCTTAACGTTTCTGGATGCTTAATTGCCATTTGGTTACATATTTCACGAGTTGCCATTTTAGGGTTGCGAAGCTTCAAAAAATGGGGATCTGTGATAGGGGCCAAATTAGGTGACAACAAGGGCATATTCGAGCTCAGGGCATGTCACTTGATTGATCTGGGTTACTGTTTTGTTTGTTCATCTTGTTTCATGCAGGTTTGAAATCGGAGATGATTAGCTACAAAATAGCTGGGAAGAATCTGTAGCTAATTTGTAGCTAAAACTTTTACAGGTTTGCAAGGAAGAAGACGAGGACGTGGCGTCCTCTGGTTGGTCAATTTGCGCGCGTGCGTTTTTTTAAATTTCAGACTAGTCATATGCTTTGTTGACCACGCTTTTACCATGCTCCTTGCTTCAGCAGCCGTCTGATCAATCTTGATCATCATCCAACAGGCCTCAGCACGCAGGCTCATCATAGACCCTTGGGGGTCTGCCACACAGGATCATATATATTAATATTTTCTTAACTAATTTAATTTTCTTTGCAAAATTAATCAAAAATAGTTTTAAAAATCACAAAAATATTTTAATTTCACTTTTAGGTTGATAAAATATTTAATTATTTTTTGACATGAAAATATTTTATTTTTATTCATAATTAATTTATTTTGTTAATTAATTAGTAATTGTGTGATTATCTACTATTAACTAATATCAACCAATCAAAAAACTCTAAAAAATATTTTCTTTTTATATTTAGGTTTATATTTGTATAATATAAATTTTAGACATAAAAAGAATTATTTTTTATTGTTAAGTTTAATTATTTGTATAATTATTTGTTTAATTAGCATTATTAATTAACTTAACTTCATTCAAAAAATCACAAAAAAATATCTTCTCTTAGATTATTTTCTTTTGAATTTGATATTGTCATATAATCTTTGTGTAAGTTTCATTTTGATTACCATGGCACATTGCTTGAATATTCTCAATTCATCCAAGGCTTCGAGCATATCACTTGAGGATCGAGAAGGTCGTCCAGGTCATAATCTTGGCCTGTGACATTTCAAACTCAGAAATCCAATTTTCTCATCCTTCGAGGTAAGCCTAAAACTCCATAACTGCAGAAAATAATTACTTGTCTGTTTTCATCAATTCAACTTCATTCTCAATCAACTGTTTTCACAACAGTAATCAATTCACTTTCAAATCATTCAGTTGATTTTCAAACATGGGCCTCTCGAATATTAGAGAGTATAAGTCCCTTTCCTTTTCTTTGTACAGTTTTTCTTTAAACAAGAAACTTTTTCCAAAACTTCCAAACAACCCTTTAAACAACAAATCTCATATCTTTTTCAAAACCATCCACCATGTTTTATGAAAATAAAACATGGGCCTCTCGAATATTAGAGAGTATAAGTCCCTTTCCTTTTTTCTTTGTACAGTTTTTCTTTAAACAGAAAACTTCTTTCAAAACAAAACTTTCAAACAGCTTTCAAAACGACGAAACCTCTCGTTTTTAACAAAACAATCAACCATGTTTTATAAAATAAAACATGGGCCTCCACATAGGTATAAGTCCCATTCCTGTACATGAAATTGGGTATTTCATTGTACATACACCTTTTTGTACATACCTCGATCAATTTGTTTTTTTAACTTCGAATGACAAATCAAAAAATGAAGGTTTTCTTTAAATCTTCCCAAAAAAATACCATGGGCCTCCATGTAGGTATAAGTCCCGAGCCCTTTTGTAAATACTTTTTTACATAGCTTTTGAATAAACTCAAGTGGGTCTCTCCCCGAGTATAAGTCCCGAGCCCCGTGTATATAAATGGATCATGCTTACAGGTATATTTCCTTCATAAACTCCATTATATACACACACTTTGTCATATATATGTATAACTGTTCATAATTGTTCATGTACTTGTTCATATTTGTTTGTACTTGTTCATACTTGTGATTGTGTTATATATACTTGTTCAACTTAGTACAACACTAGGTTCCCCATAGCCTCCTATTGGGCTTCGTGCAAAGAATCTCCCTAGTTTAGGTTAGGACATAGAGTATGGTTTCCCGGTGAAATCGCTCTAAGAGCTCAAACCAACTATACCATGCCTCCCCTTGGGCTTCGTACAAACGACTTGTCCCTCCCATAGCCTCCTCTTGGGCTTACAATGCAAGGACCCTCGATTGTCCCTCCCATAGCCTCCTCTTGGGCTTACAATGCAAGGACCCCCGGATAGCCTCCTCTTGGGCTTCGTACAAGGACCCACGGGCTTCTTATAAGCATCCCCAATATCCAAATCAAATACCCTAGGAGATTAGACATTTATCATCTCTATGATAGGAGTATCTCTTCTATATCATCACAAACAATCAATCAATCAAATAACTCTTTTTGCCACAAGGCTGGCTAATCAATCATACCTTTTTTTTGCCACCATACTGGCTGATTAATCAAAGTTTTTGTCACAAGGCTGACTTCATTGAAACTTTTGCCACAAGGCTGGCTGATTAATCGAAACTTTTTGTCACAAGGCTGACTTCATTGAAAGTTTTTGCCACAAGGCTGGCTAAAAAACATCTTTATCATTCTAAGCACCATAAGTGGCATGGCCCAGGGCTTATAATGAAAAGATTTTCAAACAAAATCAAACAGATATATGTGATGATATAAATTAGATACATCGAACATTTAGATGACATTTGTCTCTTTTCCTTTGCTTCCACTAGCATAAGTGGGAACTACGATTGCTCTGACTTTCTCAACATCCCTTTGAGAATACGTAGGCACAAGGTCGTATCCTTGGCGAGCAAAACTTCTCCCTCAAACCATTCAAACCTTAGCACCCGTAGACCCGAGCTACAGATGCTCTGATTCCCTCTAAGGGATATGTATGCAGAGGATCGCGATGATCTTTGCGAGCATAATCAAACAAACACATTAGGTCCCACCTATTTCACAAGAACCTCTCAATAACATGGAATGAAAAACATAGAAAAGAAACCTATAGAGTACTATAGATACGTTGGGTGCTAATACCTTCCCTTCGTATAACCAACCCTCTTACCCAAGATCTCTCCCCCACTTTTAAGGTTATTGCAGCTTTTTTCCTTTTCCTAATTTGGAAACAATAAAAAGTTTGGTCGGAACAAAAGAAAAATCATTTTTTTGAGCACTCGAGCCCAAAGAAGGCATCAGGTGTCTCATCCCGAAAAAGGATACGATTTTTCCCCGCGACAGTATGACACACTTACTATTATGCTAGTAATTCGTTGCAGTTTGCCATACTTGCTTACTATCGTAGTTTGAGTGAGTTTATTGTAGATGGTATGATCCACTTACTATCATCCTAGTAAGTCGTCGCAGTTAGTCATACCTACTCACTATCGTAGTTGGAGTAAGCTTATCGTAGATGGTGTGGCCTACTCACAATTATGTTTTAGTAAGTCGACGCAGTTAGCCATACCTGTTTACTATCGTAGCTGGAGTAAGTTTATCGTAGATGGTATGACCCACTTACTATTATGCTAGTAAGTCGTCGCAGTTAGTCATACCTACTCACTATCGTGGTTGGAGTAAGCTTATCGTAGGTGGGATGATACACTTACTATTATGCTAGTAAGGCGTTGCAGTTTGCCATACCTGCTTACTATCGTAGCTGGAGTGAGTTTATCGTAGATGGTATGACCCACTTACTATCATCCTAGTAAGTCGTCGCAGTCACTCATACCTATTCACTATCGTAGTTGAAGTAAGCTTATCGTAGATGGTGTGGCCTACTCACTATTATGCTTTAGTAAGTCGTCGCAGTTAGCCATACCTGTTTACTATCGTAGCTGGAGTGAGTTTATCGTAGATGGTATGACCCACTTACTATTATGCTAGTAAGTAGTCGCAGTTAGTCATACCTACTCACTATCGTGGTTGGAGTAAGCTTATCGTAGGTGGTATGACACACTTACTATTATGCTAGTAATTCGTTGCAGTTTGCCATACCTGCTTACTATCGTAGCTGGAGTGAGTTTATCGTAGATGGTATGACCCACTTACTATCATCCTAGTAAGTCGTCGCAGTCAGTCATACCTACTCATTATCGTAGTTGGAGTAAGCTTATCGTAGATGGTGTGGCCTACTCACTATTATGCTTTAGTAAGTCGTCGCAGTTAGCCATACCTGCTTACTATCGTGGTTTTGATTAATCCCAGAAGGGCTACTTGCTATAGCTCTAGCAAGTGCTCACCCGGGCCAAAAATATTCACTTGCCTTGATACGGACAAGTTTACCTGCATAGAAGGTTACTTTACAAATGCATTATGCGTATGCTTATGATCTTGTTGTTTGTATGATGTGAGCGTATGAATGTTTGCGTGCGGATGTTGTGTGTATGAATGTTGGTGTGCCAACGGTGTTTGTGTGTAAATGAATGTGTATGTGCGATGACTTTAACGTTTTTATCTCTTTGTCACCCATTGAATTTGTTTTACCCCTTTTGAAATGTTCGTGAATCTCGATTCGGATTGCATTTGAATGATCCATTGATATTATCCTTCGTGAAAGAGTTGTATTAGATCAGAATGATCGCAACGTAGGGTGTATGTAGCCTTTCGGAGATTTCGTGGTTTTATCCTATTGCTTTTGTATTGAAAGTTTGTAAGCTTCTCATGTTAAATCCAAGTTAAAGCTTATGAAAATAATTTATCCTTTGCAAATGGTATTGAAATGAGAAAGAAAGCGTAGTATGCAAGAAAAGAAGACTTTTATTGATATTGCCTTGAATTGGCGAGTGTACAAAAATGCGAAAAAAGAAAATGACAAATAGAAATGATATTAATACTGCCGTTGCTCCTTTGTTATCGAGGGTCCCAGTAATCCTTCGACCTTAGAAGTAGATGATTGCACGAATCCTTATCCTTCTTAGTTTGCCTTTGGCTTATATCCGGTAATCTTGCCTTTGCTAGGCATAATACTTCTTGACCGTATCAGAGTTGATTGGGTGCGGTAGCTCATCCCCATCCACTGTAGTGAGAACTAATGCTCCTCCTGAGAACACCGTTTTTATAATATATGGACCTTCGTAGTAAGGTGTCCATTTTCCACGGGCGTCAAGTCGAGGTAATAGTATTTTCTTGAGAACAATATCACCTTCTTTGTAAGTTCGAGGACGGACCTTTTTATCGAACGCCTTTTTCATCCTTTTCTGATACAGTTGCCCGTGACACAAAGCCGTCAGTCGCTTTTCTTCAACGAGATTAAGCTGATCAAAACGAGTTTTTACCCATTCTGATTCTTCTAACTTTGTGTCGGCTAGGACTCTTAATGAAGGAATCTCCACTTCAATAGGGAGGACTGCTTCCATGCCGTAAACCAAGGAGAATGGTGTTGCTCCTGTAGATGTGCGCACCGAGGTTCTGTAACCGTGTAGGGCGAAGGGAAGCATTTCGGACCCAATCCTTGTATGTTTTCACCATCTTTTGTATTATCTTTTTGATATTTTTATTTGCAGCTTCGACAGCGCCGTTCATTTTAGGTCTGTATGGTGAAGAATTGTGGTGTTCAATCTTGAACTCCTCGCACAGCTCCCTCATCATGTTGTTGTTTAGATTCAACCCATTGTCGGTGATAATCCTGTTTGGAACCCCATACTGGCATATAATGTTATGCTTGATGAACCGAGTGACTACTTGTCTCGTCACGTTGGTGTAAGAAGCAGCTTCAACCCATTTGGTGAAATAATCTATGGCAACCAATATGAATCGGTGTCCATTAGAAGCTTTCGGTTCAATCATCCCTATCATGTCCCACATTGTAAACGGCCACAGTGAACTCAAAATGTTCAACGGATTTGGCGGTACATGTACTTTGTCAGCGTAAATTTGGCACTTGTGACATGTTCTTGCATATTGGAAACAGTCAGCTTCCATTGTCAACCAGTAGTACCCTGCTCGCAGTATTTTTCTTGCCATTGAGTGTCCATTTGCATGAGTTCCGAAGGTTCCTTCGTGTACTTCTCTGATAATCTCCCTGGCCTCATTTTTATCCACACACCTTAGTAACACCGAGTCGTAATTTCGTTTGTATAGGATATTCCCGCTCAGGAAGAACTTAGCTGCCAATCTCCTTAGTGTCTTTTTATCAATCGTAGAGGCGTTTTCCGGGTATCCTTGTTTCTCCAAGTACCTTTTGATATCGCAGTACCATGGTTTGTTGTCAGGCTGCTCCTCGATTGTGAGACAATAAGCAGGCTCATCAAAGTGCCTAACCGTTATATGTGGTTCATGGTTTGGCCAGGTCACTTTGAACCTAGAGGAAAGTTTCGCTAATGCGTCAGCCATTTGATTTTCCTCCCTTGGGATATGAGTAAAAGTGATTGTCTCAAACTCAGCCATTAACTCCAGTATAAGGTCTCGATATGGGATTAGCTTTGCATCTCGAGTATCCCATTCTTTATTGACTTGGTGGATTACCAGCGCTGAATCACCATACACCTCAAGTAGTTTTATCTTTAGATCGATTGCAGCTTCTAACCCTAATACGCATGCTTCATATTCTGCAATGTTGTTGGTGCAGTCAAAGCATAGTCTTGTAGTGAAGGGTAAGTGCCGATTGTCAGGAGATGTCAAGACTGCCCCTATACAATGTCCTAGTGCATTTGAAGCACCGTCGAACATAAGTGTCCATATTGCCCCTGGTTCAGGTCCTTCGTCGGGGCCTGGTATTTCGTAGTCCCTTACCACCATGATATCTTCGTCAGGAAAGTCGAACTTCATAGATTGGTATTCTTCGAGAGGTTGATGAGCGAGATGTTCTGCTAGTACACTCCCTTTTATCGCCTTGGGTGACGTATTGTATGTCGTATTCTGACAGTAACATTTGCCATCTTGCGATTCTACCTGTGAGAGCCTGTTTTTCGAACACGTATTTCAATGGATCCATCCTCGATATCAGCCATGTGGAATGGTTCAGCATATATTGCCTTAGACGTTTGGAGGCCCATGCTAGGGCACAACATGTCTTTTCCAATGGTGAATATCGAGATTCGCAATCCGTGAATTTCTTGCTTAGATAGTAGATAGCGTGTTCTTTCCTGCCTGTTTCATCCTGTTTCCCCAGTACGCACCCCATAGACCTCTCGAGAACTGTGAGGTACATGATCAGTGGTCTCCCTGGTACAGGAGGTAAGAGTATCGGTGGTTCTTGCAAATAGTTCTTTATAGTTTCGAAGGCTACCTGACAATCGTCATTCCACTTGATAGGTTGATCTTTCCTGAGCAGCTTGAATATAGGCTCACATGTAGCCGTTAGATGTGAAATAAACCTTGAGATGTAATTCAATCGACCCAAGAACCCACGAACCTCTTTTTCTATCTTTGGAACAGGCATTGCTTGTATTGCTTTTACCTTGTTGGGATCAACCTCTATGCCTCGTTGGCTCACAATGAATCCCAATAGCTTTCCTGACCTTACGCCAAATGTACACTTGTTCGGGTTTAACCTCTGCTTGAACTTCTTTAAGCGCTCGAACAATTTATGTAGGTGTGTGATATGCTCTTCTTCTGTGCAAGATTTGGCGATCATGTCTTCTACATATACTTCGACCTCCTTGTGAATCATGTCATGGAACAGTGTGACCATGGCTCTTTGGTATGTTGCCCCTGCATTTCGCAATCCGAAAGGCATTACCTTGTAGCAGAAGGTACCCCAGGATGTCATGAAGGTTGTCTTCTCCATGTCCTCGGGAGCCATTTTGATCTGATTATACCCGGAGAACCCATCCATAAAGGAAAACACCGAAGCTTGCGCTGTATTATCTACCAAGACATCTATATGTGGTAGTGGAAAATCTTCTTTTGGACTTGCTTTGTTTAGATCCCTGTAATCCACACACATGCGTACCTTCCCGTCTTTCTTAGGAACTGGCACTATGTTGGCAATCCATGGTGGATAGTCAACTACAGCAAGAAACCCGGCGTCGAACTGTTTGAGCACTTCTTCCCTGATTTTACTATCCATATCCGGTCGAACTCTTCTGCGCTTTTACCTGACAGGTGCACATCCTTCTTTGAGTGGTAACCTATGTACAACAATATCAGTGTCCAACCCCGGCATGTCACGGTATGACCAAGCAAATATCTCTGCATACTCGTGGAAGAGCTTGATTAGCGTCGCTTTCACGTCCTCGTTCAGTGTTGCCCCAATCTTGATGTTCTTGGGTTCTTCGTCTGTACCCAAATTTATGGTTTCGATGGCCTCTTGAGGAGGGAGCATGCTTTTGGATTCCTTATCCATTAACCTTGACAACTCCTCTGGAAGTTCATCGTCTTCCTCATCCCCTTCTTCGGACTGATTAGCGAGAGCCTCGAGTTTGTACAGAGTTTCAGCAGTATTATTATCGGTAGTGTTAGAAGGTGATCTGCACAAGTTTTATGTTTTGTTTTTAGTATGCAGATATGAACGTGCTTTTTTTTTGTGCAAGGAATTTTATTTGTCACTTTGAAAGGAAAAGAAATAAAATGCGAGAAAAGATGATATTTTCAAAACCAAAAGCAAAGACAAATTTTATTAATAAACTTTAACTTTGAAAGTAAATGGGGCCCTTACAAACCAACTCTATGCTTCGGGCGAGGCATGAGCATTATTGTTTTTCTTTATTCGAAAGGGAAATAAAACATACAAAAGCAAATTACTTTGAAATAAAAACTATCTCCGGTATCTCCAGGCTTGTCCAATTCTGAAGCTGCTCTCCTGGTCTGATCTCTCGGATGAAGTTGGACGTTCCCTCCTTAGAATCCTTGATACCATAGCCACATGTTCATATCCACCTGTTGCGAAAGTCTGCATGATCGGGGGGAATTGTTACTCTTCTTTCACAGAGCTTGTGACCTTTGATGGTTGGTACCCCAGCCCTAGGCGATCCATCTTCTCTAAGATCTCTGGTACTTTGCCCTAGCCTTCCATATTAAGGTTTTGTAGATCCCTCCAGGATGTTACCGCCCTTCGCACTTTCTCCACAGGTAGTGTGACAGCAGTTGCAATCTCCAATGCCTGGAATGCAGTCTCCAGTTCCCCTTCACCAACCTCAATGTATCTGTATGAATCCAGGTTGCTGACAAATATATCTTCTTCTCCGTTGATAGTCACTATAGAATTCCCATCCACAAATTTTATCTTCTGATGGAGGGTGGAGGTCACTGCCCCAGCTGCGTGAATCCAAGGACGTCCTAGTAGGCAGGTATAAGCTGGTTCAATCTCCATCACTTGGAAATTGATGCAGAAGGTATGAGGACCAGCTATGACAGGAAGATCTACTTCTCCAAATACCGGACTCTGCGATCCATCGAAAGCTTTAACCACCAGACGACTCGGTCTAACCACAAGACCCTCCAAAGCTATTTTATCCAGTGTAGCCTTTGGCATCACATTCAGTGATGAGCCTGTGTCAATCAGAACTCTAGCCAGATGAGCTTTTCCACATTGTATGGAGATGTGTAAGGCTTTATTGTGCGCCTTTCCCTGTGGAGGTAACTCATGATCACTGAAACCCAAGCATGCCCCAGCAGTTAAGTTAGCCACCATTCCGTCAAACTGTTTGACTGTGATATCTTTAGTTACATGGGCAGCATTTAAAATCTTCATCAGGGCGTCTCGATGCCTCTCGGAGTGTACCAGCAATGATAAGAGTGATATCTTAGAAGGTGTTTGTTGTAACTGGTCCACCACCCTATAGTCGCTCTTCTTGATTAAAGCAAGAAACTCTTCAACATCCTTATTACTAGCTTCTTTGTCCTTGGGCTCAGCCTCGTTATTTGGTCTCACAACAGCTTGATCGCCCGACTGCGTCAAGTTTTCATTAGACGTTGGTTGCGCTTGTGCAGTTTTGAATATACGACCACTACGGGTCATGCCCCCAGGTCCCACAATGCTTGACACAGCAGGATTGGTACCAGAATTGTACTCCCAAGGCACCGCTTTCATTTTGTCCAAAGGATATGGATCCTTGATTGGGATTATCCTAGTATGCTCTTGCGTTGGTATCATCAATGGTGGTCTCGCACAGGGGATGATTAACGGCTTTCTTGACCCTTGACTGGGTATTATCAACGGCTCGTTCCTCTCCACCATAGCCATATACTGTTCCTCAGAATGTTCCTTCAGCTGAATCAATCCCTGATCCGCGAGTCTCTGCAGAGTGTCTTTAAAAGCTTCGTTGTGTTATAAGACGAACCCCTTTATAAATAGATACCTCTTAAGGGCGTCTATGGGGGAGCTTCTTTGTTGAACCAACTCTTGCTCAGTAACAACCTCAATTGCATTGACTGCGCCATCATGGTGAGGCATGGGATTTGTTTTCCCATTAGGTTTGTCGAAGGCGATTGCCCCTGACTCTATCAAATCCTGAACCTTGTGTCTGAAGGCCCAGCACTTTTCCAATGTGTGTCCGGGGGAATTAGCATGGAATTCGCATCTTTCATTAGGGTTGAACCTGGGTGAAGCTTTTCTGGGAAGCGGAGGTGGCATAGGCCTGAGCTCTACCAATGACTCGCTCACCAAGTATTTTAGTATTTCACTTCTGGAAGTAGGCAAAGGATCGAATTTCCTTGGAGGACCTTGGAACCTGTTTTGTTGAGGTGGGAATGACATAGGAGGTCTAGGCTCTTGATGCACTACTGCGTTGGTCTCCCCTTCCTTCTTTTTAGCGAAGGTTCAGGTGGGCCTCTTTGAGTGATAAGAGTTAGATGATGTTCCTTGTATCTTCCCATCTTTGATTCCGTCCTCAATTCTTTCTCCGATGACCACTAGATCTGAGAATCCTGAGGATACACTTCCGATCATCTTATCGTAGTATGGTCCTTGTAGAGTTCTCATAAACATGTCAACCAGCTCCTTTTCTAGCAACGGAGGTTGGACTCGGGACGCCATTTCTCGCCATCTTTGGGCGTATTCCTTGAATGATTCTTCCTTCTTTTGAGACAAATTTTGTAATTGCATTCGATTGGGCGTCATGTCCAGATTGTACTTGTATTGCTTTAAGAACGTATTAGCAAGGTCGTTCCAGCTTCGGATATGCGTCTTTTCCAATTGCATGTACCATTCAACAGATGCCCCACTTAGACTGTCTTGGAAGAAATGCATCATTAGCTTTTGGTCATTGGCATAAGCAGCCATCTTCCTGACGTACATGCGTAAATGACTTCTTGGGCACGTAAGTCCTTTGTATTTTTCAAAGTTGGGTATCTTGAACTTATGAGGAATAGTCAAATCCGGAACCAAGCTCATTTCATAGGTATCCATATCAAAGACGTCATATCCTTCTATTGCTTTCAGCCTTTCTTCTAGCGCTTTGATTTGTCCACTATTTCTAGCACTTTCTTCAGAATCAGATTGGGTTTGCTTATGCTGGGGTTCTTGATTTGTCTCATCCACATCCCCATATTGCAAATCCACGTAATCCTCGTCCTTAGGCGGATTGTTAGCAGGGATGCGAACAGTGCGAGGTTCCCCCTCTTTCTGAGTGGTGGGGATGAATCCTTCATGGGAAGCTTCTCCCTCTTCCTGGGTTCTGATAACTCTCTTAGAGGAGTGGGCATTTGACTTGTGAGGGTCAAAGCCTCGAACAAATCCTAACAGCGGGTTGCCATCATTCGGTATTTCCTCATACTGGTTCCGAGCTTCCCAATCTCCTTGTGCGTTCTTCTTGTCCAGAATTGCGGGCTTCTTGAAGATCAAATTTGAGATTTCTTATTTCTACCTCTTGATCTTTAGTCCTATCCGTTAATTCAAAGACCACAGCTTCTAGATTTTTCTCGGATTCCGCTTTGTCATGGGAAGCCTTTTCATAACGCCCCCTCCACCTTGCAATTTCTATACCCGCTTGTTCCAACCTTTCATTATGTGCAATTAAATCAAAGTTGGCACTTAGGACTCCTTCGGTTGCACGCTTTCTTTTATTCCTTTGTCTATCATTCTCTTCCTTAGCGGCTTGAAGCTCTTGGCTCTTCTCCTTAAGATCGAAGCGTAGTTGGCTTTTTTCGTTGGAAAGTCGATGTATGTCAAGCTCTAATTGTTCCTTTTCCTTACGGGACGCCTCTAGGGCAGCCTTGATTCCTTTTATCTCTTTGATGGATAGAGAAACATGATTAGGAGAATCGGGCTTGTACGTGGGATCCACAACAAAAGGTAGCAAAATCTTTCCAATTCTCTCTTGAACCCATTTAGTGTAATGTTCTGTTATACCCCAAAATTTTCCCGCATCTTTTTCAAGAAGAAGACAACAGACTTCTGTCTAAAAATTGGGAGTTTCATATAATCTTGGATTTTATTTCACAAATATCCTGATTTTTATGAATACTCGGTTTTTAGAATTTTTCTTATACGGTATTTTGGTTCGCTGTTGAATTTATTCTTACACAAACGCCAATTACTGTTTATCACTTCACACACGCTGTTTGTTTGAGATTTATTTACAGATAAATAGTACTGACGCAATTGGTACATAATTAAATTTTGCAGGCGCAGAGTCCGGGGAATCAGACTGTACAGGTAACAAGTAAATTATTATTAGTTTTTTGTTTCCCACTAATTTTTCTAACAACTCATGTAAATAAATTTTCACCATTAACATAACAAAAAAAACAAAAAGGAAAAAATTAACTTTAACTGTTGAATTTTCACTTTAACTGTTACGTTAATGCCCAGACAGCCAGTTGACAGTCAAACTCGCTGACAGCGCGATTCTCCGTGTTTTGCACCATCAATCAAATCAATCTTTTGCATTTCAAAATTCCAAGATTTTTGTTCTAGAAGTCTTCTGATAATCACATGATCAGCAGAGACTCAGCACTGCACAAAAATCAGGTACGCTTAACTGTCTCCTACACAAACAGTCCTTAACTAGGGTTTTTGTTTTTTTCAGGAGACCAAGTTTTTTGAGACCTCAAATGGATTTCATAGACCTCCATATATCTCAAAGTACCCCCAGACAACTTTTCAAACTTCAATTCACTCATACACACAGTCAGCAGCTCAAACAGTCAACAGACGACCAGTTTGACCGAAAAGTCAACAGACAGTCAAAAATGAAATTTTTTGTCAACATCCATATTTTGTCAAAAGATTCATCATTTGATCATTGGTTGATCATAATTCATCAAGAAAAGATCAAAAATCAACAAAATCCTAAGTTTCAAAATTAGGGTTTTCTCCTAAAAAGTCAATTGAACTTTGACCGGCCATAACTCTCTCGTCGTTCATTCAAAAAATTCCAACCAAAGCTTGTTTTGAAGGAAATTCAATTATCTTTCAAATGCAATTGATTCCATGGTCAATGGATTCACCATTTGAAAATTATGAGCTCAGACATTACAGGTCATTTTCAAAGTCAACAAAAAGTGGTTTGTTGTCAAAGGCCATAACATCAAGATAACTTCTCCAAATGAAATTTTTTTCCAAAGTGGCTTGTAGAGGACATCTTGAGGTTTCTAAAAAGTACAAGAACTCCTTCATATGATCAAAATTGAGGGATTTATGCCTTTTTGAAGTTGGCTAATTTTTGGGAAAATGCATGAAACCAACATTGATCAAAAATGTTTTTTTTCCAAAAGGGGCCAACTTTTCATGATCCAAACATGATTCTAACAATATTAAGGGCCTCCCACGACTAACCTAAGGCCCATGGAATTTTTATTTTTTTTTGGTTTAATTTTATTACATTTAAAGTTAAATTAAAGAAGAAATGGTGAAGGATAATGATACCATGCTTCATTCTTAAGCTAAAGCCACCAAAGTTGATCAATACTCTGCAGCATGAAGGTACAAAGCAAGCCTGGAGCAAGAGAGACCAAGAAGATCAAGCCATGGTCAAAAATTCAAAGATTTTTAATATAAAAAAATCAAAAGTTCAAACAAGCAATCAATGCTTCTTAACTTCAATTTGCAGCACTTCTTTGCTTATAAATGAAGTAGGATACTTCATCAAGATAGGACACAAAATTATACCAAGAGAATAGCAAAGAAATCCATAAAATTGTCAAAAAAAATATCAAATATATGTAATTTTCGTTTTCATATTCCCAGCCACTATCAATACAAAATAATCATTCTATCACTCTTGTATAACATCATAGGTAAGGTTTGAGCTATAGCATGTGATAGAAACAACCTCAAACACATGCATAACCATATTCCTACTTATAACCATGTAGCTTTCGTTTTCCTATGTGTACTTAACTATAATACAAACTAATCATTTGAATGGACTCATGGCATGATATAGAGTAGATTTGAGTGATTACATGCAAGCTCTAACGTGGTTTTGAAGCTCCACCATTTTTGAGCTTCAAACATGTGAAGCTTTCGTTCTCCATGATGCAAGCTCCAAATGACAAAACTAACACCGCTATCATGTTTAGAAGGGTCAAATTAGGTGATCTGGGTGGCCCTTGTTCTTTTTTATTTTCATTTTGTAGGTCGTTCAAAAGATTGAAAATTTAAAGGAAAAATCCGCAGGAAAATCCGCAGGTAAATCTGCAGCAAAAACCGCAAGTAATATGAAGAAGAAAATGAATAGTAAGTTTGAAAAGTTGACTGCCTGCGTGGCCAGTCTTTGCTTTTCCATTGGTTCACCTTGCGCGCGTGGGACCCAGCCAGAATAATGAATTCTCCTTGAATTCGGTGCACACCATCCACCATCATATCATGCTCCCTCTTTATTACAGCCATCAGATCACACTATTGCTTCATTCAACGCTCTCAAACATGCAGGTTCACCATGGACACTTAGTCCTTTATCACACAGGATCACAGATTTAAATATTTTCTATTTTTATTTGATTTAACTTCTAAAATTAATTTAAAATAGTTTTACAAATCAAAAAAATATAATAAAAATATTTTTAGGTTTATAAAATAATCTATTAATTTTTGACACAAAAATATTTTATTTTTCTTAATAATTAAAATATTTTGTTTAATTAATTAGTATATATTTATATATTTGCTTTTTAATTATTTCAACCTATAAAAAAAATCAGAAAAAATTTGTTCTTTTTATTAAATTTAGTTTATATATTATAGACTAATTTTGTACATATTTAGAATATTTTTCTCTTTAAGTTTTAATTATTTGTATAATTTTTATATAATTACATGTTAATTAGCTTAATAAATTTCCAAAACAACTTCAAAAAATCCAAAAAATTAGTTTTTATTTTAAAATTAATTAATAAGAAATATGAACATGTTTTAGACTTAATTTTAGGTTTAAATTTTATTTCTACCTTCTTTCTCATTTTAATTAAATTAATTATGCATTAATTCTAATTAAAATCAACCATCTAAAAAATCCAAAAATACTTCCTTTTATCTTATTGCAATTTAAATTCCTAGATAAAGTGTATAGGTTGTCAAAATCATGTAAATAGCGTAGTTTACATTTCCCGCACAATCGATGTAATAGCGTAGATTTACTTTCCGCATTTTACATTCCCGCATTTTAAATTCTGTACATATAAAACTGCGTGTATGTAAAAGATAATAACAGAAGCGTTAGGTCACTAACTTCAAAGACAAAAATATCTGAATCAGAACACAATCACACTTGCACCTCTTAGGGTAATCCCTCTGTTACTCTTTTCAAAATCAATTCTACTGTTTCAAATGCAAGTCCAAACTTTTGTTTACATCCGGTCAAAGGAGAATTTTCTAAAAGAAATAGGAAAGGACCTTATAAACTTAGGGTAGATCTCCTAATTGCTTGCTCAAATCAAATCAAAACAACAAATGTCTCATATATCATTGTTTTTTCAAAACAAAACTTTCAAAAGAAGACAACATTTTGTATATATCCAAACAAGGATCATTACGAAATTAAAGATCTTATTTTCAAAACATCTTTTCGAAAGATAAAACACTTTGTATACATCCGCACAAGGATCATTACAAAGTTAATTTACAAAGGTATTTTAAAACCACATACAAGCATTTCAAGGCAAGACAAATGATTCAAACAAGTGAGCTAAGCAATTAAGAGCCCATGGATAACCATGGATACAAAGGGGTGCTAATACCTTCCCTTTGTATAACCAACCCCCGAACCCAAAATCTCTTAAAGGTCTTTTTCTGTTTCTTTTATAAACCTTTCCTTAATTGGATAAAATAAAAGTCGGTGGAGACTCTCTGATTTTCAAAACTCAAAAACAAAAGAAGAGTCAGTTCGTATCTCTCACGAGATATAAAAAACCGAGGGCGACAGAACTGGCGACTCTGCTGGGGAAGAAGAAAAACAAAATGTTTTCAAAAGGGGTTACCTTAGAGTGTAGATCACTTCGATGTTTTCAATGGCTTGTCTTGATTGTTCTATTTTTCAAAGGTTTGTTTGGGTATTTGCTTGTGTGAAAGATTCTAACCCGAATCTCGAGATACCTTAAGTATGTGACAATAGACCAAGGAAACTGTACGGCATGTACCGATACGGTTGATCTGGTAGTCACTGTTAGTGTGACACTTTGGTCTGTACTGATATCCCTTGAAAACGATCAAGGAGTATGTTAGGCTTCCGAAATGTCATTAAACACTAATTTGTCTTAGAACCTTTAGTTGAACTTGACTTGAGGCCTATTAAGTGACTAGCTTTGAAATTGATTGAAGTTAGTTATCCTCGAGGAATATTTTGATCGGCCGTCCGAGCGCCGTATTGAGATGTTGTCTCTAAGGATCATAGAACCCGAATACTATTTTAAGACAGGTTTTAACCAACTCAACTTCAGTGGGGAGGGTATCACCTATCAACCTCATGCAAGCTTTTAAACCTAAGGCTATTTGTTTGATTTGTTTGTGTGTGCCACATGTTTGACATCATGACATCATAAGCATCATACACATATCATTTTCTCACTAATCATTTCAAGGATCGAAGAGTTTACCTTTGTTCTGTTGTTGCAGGTAATGGCTCCCGCTACCAGAGATTATGTCCGGATCAACATTTCAACAGTACCATCTGAACTTAAGGACTTAATATCAGAATTTCCCAGAAATGCTCAATTCACTGAAAAGCACGGTCACCTACTCCATTTGGCTACCTCAAAATTTGAAGAAGACGTGATACGGGTCCTATTCCAGTTCTTTGACCCCGAACATCATTGTTTTACATTCCCTGATTACCAGTTAGTACCCACTTTGGAAGAGTTCTCTGAACTGATTGGGTTACCTGTTCGAGATCAATTACCTTTCACTGGTTTAGAAAAGATTCCAAAACCTGAAATCATTGCTGCAGCCTTACATTTGCGAAAATCAGAAATCGAGTCCAATTGGGAAACAAAGAGTGGAGTCAAGGGTTGTTTGCTAAGTTCTTAATGGAAAAGGCTCGATTACTACTAAAAAACAGAAGTTACCTAGCTTTTGAAGAAGTTGTGGCTCTTTTGATTTATGGGTTGGTTTTATTCCCTAATCCCGACCAATTCATAAGTGTACACATTATCAACATTTTCTTAACCCGCAACCCGGTACCTACCTTGCTGGGAGACATTCTACATTCTTTACACACTCGTACCATGAAAAAACGAGGAACTCTTGTGTGCTGTGTACCACTGCTGGCTAGATGGTTCACATTACACCTTCCCCGATCAGTGTTGAGAAACGAACAAAGGATGCAATGGTCTCGCAGGAGTATGTCTTTGTCTCATTCAGATATCCGGTGGAACAACTTCTTTCAAAGAGACATTACTATCATTGACCATTGTGGAGAGTACCCTAATGTGCCACTCCTTGGTATCAAGGGAGGCATCACTTACAACCCCTCTTTAGCTTTGCGCCAATTTGGATATGCACAGAGAAATGGTCCTCATGACATGATTATCCGTGGCATTGTGTTCGACTAAGAAGATGATTCCCAAAGATATCGACGAAGGTTTATACATGCGTGGGGCAGTGTCTACAAAATAGAAAGAAAGACTTTAGGACAATGGAACTCTATTCCCATGGAGCCTTACCTCAAATGGGTGCGGGCTCGTGCTCAGAAGCTCATCATGCCATATCCCGCTATTCTACCTATGACTATTGAGCCAGAAATCGAAGGGGACGAACCTCGAGTTATTCTACATCCGGACATGCCGACTGACCTGGAAGAGCTGCAGAAATCTTGGGTTCAACTAAGAGAAGAAAGAGACACCTTCAAAGCACACTGTCAAGACTATGAGAGGAAAGTGTTGGAGCTCACCAGACAACTCCAGGAAGAACAGCAGATCAACACATTCCTGGGTGCAAAGAGAAAGCGTCCATGGGAGGCTTGAGGAATCCTTTATTTTCTTTATTTTGTAAGCCCGAAAGAGGCAAAGAAAAAGAAAAAAATAAGAAAAAAAGAAAAGGAAAAAAAAGAAATAAATTGTTTGACTAATAAATGTTTGTTTCTCTTTTAAAACAAATCTAAATTCTAAGATCCTTGAAAACATTGCATATACATTTCATTCATAAACATTGCATAACAGGTTCACATAACAGGTGTCTCATCTCCTCGCTGTTTATTTCAGTTAGAAGGGATGGATTCCGAAACAAGCGTCAAGAATCTCGAAGCACAGAACGACCAAGTTCAGATAGCAATTCTGGAGCTAGCAAAGGAGCAACAAGAACCGAAAGCCCTGGTAATCAAAAAGAAAAAGAAGCCCAAAGGATCCGTTGGTTTAAGTCACCTAACAAGGAAGGTCAAAATCCCAGTCAAAGGGTCCAAAAAGGCACCGATCCCTGAAATAGTCGGTGAAGGTGATCGAGAAGACAACCACAGCAACCAGGGTTCTGCCAAACCCTCCCTCTCTTCTAACGAAGAAGATTATCATTCCGAAGACGAGCAGGGTGATGACAAATACTAGCAGTTGGAAGAACGCATGAAAGCTATGGAGATACAAAAAATACCTGGTTTAGACTTCAATGATCTTGGACTCGTCTCAGATATTGTTATTCCTCCAAAATTCAAAGTTCCTACCTTTGCAAAGTATGATGGAGTTTCTTGCCCAAAACTACATCTAAGGTCCTATGTGAGGAAGATACTACCTCATACAATAGATAACAAATTGTGGATTCATTTCTTCCAGGAAAATCTGTCGGGTACACAACTCGAGTGGTACTACCAACTGGAAAGTGCAAAAGTTCATACCTGGGAAGATTTGGCTGCTGCTTTCTACAAACAGTATCAATACAACGCTGACCTTGCACCAACCCGTACTCAACTACGGGGCATGACTATGGCACCAAAAGAAAGTTTCAAAGGGTATGCACAAAACTGGAGAGATCTAGCTGGAAGGGTTCAACCACCCTTATCTAATCGCGAGTTAGTTGACATGTTCATGGGTACTTTAACTGGCCCTTTCTACAATCATTTGCTGGGAAGCTCATCTTCAGGTTTCACTAAACTGATATTAACTGGAGAGCGTGTTGAAAGCGGTATTCAAAGTGGAAAAATTCAAATAGGCTCCTCCTCTGGTTCTACAAAGAGGCCCATCAGTGGGAGAAATGAAGTCAATACAATGCACAGTCAGAAAAATCGCAAAAGTGAGCATCACCAATCTGTAGGGGCTGTTCTGATCTCTGCATCTGCACCTAAAAAAGATCAACCGCCGAAGTATACGCGTCGACCAGATGCACCAAGAAGAAACTTCACCAGAATCAATATGCCAATCTCTCAAGCATTGCAACACTTGTTAAAAGCAAATCTGATCACATTGAAAGACCCTCCAAAGAATGTCAACACTTCCTCTCCGAGTTATCGCCCCGATGCAACATGTGCATACCATTCTAACTGTCCAGGACATGACGCAGATCACTGTTGGGCCCTGAAAAATAAAATACAAGACATGATAGATGCTGGGGAAATTGAATTCGATCCTCCAGAGACTCCAAATGTCATCACCGCACCTATGCCAAAGCACGACAAGACCGTTAATGCTATCATAGACACTGTTTACATCTATGATGTGAGAGAATTGTCAACTCCGCTCCTTGAAGTCAAAAGAAAGCTAATACGAGCTGGTTTCTTTCCAGGTTGTGACCTTGATTGCTTTTATTGTGCACACCTAACAATGGTTGTGAGAATCTAAAAATAGGAATTCAAAAGTGGATGCATCGCTGTATCATTATGTTTGAAAGGCTCCCTTCTATAGACGATTTATGCGAAGTTTTTGCAAATGGGATGAGAATAGAGGACGTCTCAGTGGTTTCTAACATACCATTGAAAATCCCTACCAAAACTCCTTTCAAAATTTCTGCTGCACCCAAAGTGACATCTGTAATCATCACCAGTCCGGCCCCATTTCCATACTCCTCAGACAAAGCTGTCCCATGGAGTTATGACACTAATGTTTATGTCCATGGAATTAAGCAAGACACCTCGACTGAAGAGGCCATGAATTTTACTACTCCAACTGTTGATAATATTGTGGGTACTAGTAAGATTACGAGAAGTGGAAGGATCTTTTCACCAGAAATTTCTCCAAATGTTGCTACTAATCCAGTCCAAGTACCAGTTCATAATCAAGATATCAACGCTCGAGGCAAAGAGCCACTAGTTGAACCAGTTCAAATACCGGTGGAAGTCACTATTGAAGATCCGTCGAGGCAAGAAATGGAGGAAATATTGAAAATTATCTGCAAAAGTGATTACAATATTGTCGAACAACTGGGGCACACTGCTTCAAAAATCTCAATGATGTCTCTGCTAAAGTATTCAGAAGCTCATGCCAAGGCCCTGATGAAGTTCCTGAAAGCTGCACATGTACCACAGGAGATTTCAGTCGATCAACTCGAAAATTGTGTTGCCAGTCTAACAGTGAATAATGGTCTCGGTTTCTCTGATGTTGATTTAAACCCTGCTGGGAAAAATCACAATAAAGCCCTGCACATCTCTATTGAATGTAACGGCACTACTCTGTCTCATGTGCTGGTAGACAACGGTTCCTCTTTGAACGTGTTACCAAAAGCAGTACTGGAAAAACTTGACTTCGAAGGAGTTGTGTTACAACCAAGCGATGTTGTGGTAAGAGCCTTCGACGGGTCAACAAGAACAGTGTACGGAAAAGTGAAGCTCCCAATCAGAGTGGGCTCACAGATCTTTGACTCTACCTTTTACGTAATGGAAATTCACCCAGCATATTCCTGTTTACTAGGACACCCTTGGATACATGGGGCAAATGCTGTAACTTCTACCCTGCATCAGAAGTTAAAGTATCCGGTAAAAGGCAAGGTCGTCACAGTTTATGGCGAAGAAGAATATGTGGTTAGCCACCTGAGTAACTCCAAGTATGTTGAGATGGATGGAGAATTCATCGAAACTCCCTGCCAATCTTTTGAGGTGGTCCCTCCAGATGTCTCTACTGCCAAACACAATTCTGTTACTCCTGCTACAAAAGTAACTCCAACTATGGCTTCTCTCAAAGATGCCAAAGCTGTGATCGAAGAAGGTGGTTGCATAGTATGGGGACAGCTCCTCGATGTACCTTACAAGTTCGATAAGCTAGGTCTGGGCTATGCTAATGGAACTCAAAAGAACGATCAAAGTCCTCGTTCTGGAGGATTAACGTCACACTGGTCCTTTTTATAAGGGTTTGTCATATCATGATCATGTTCATTCAATAAAACCATGGGTTGTTTGCATATTCAAATTTTGCGATCCTTTTTCTTTCTTTACTTTATTCATTTTCAAATATCTATGTGTTCTTACACACACCCACATAATAAATGCAGATTCACATTCACTCTGGATCCTGTTGATAACGATTCTGCTATTGCCAGTCATGACTTTGAAAATCCGATCTACCAAACTGAGGACGAAAGTGAGGAAGATTGTGAAGTACCAAGGGAACTTGCAAGACTATTAGAACAAGAAGAAAAAGCTATACAGCCGCATGAAGAACCAATTGAAGTTATCAACTTGGGCAGTGACGAAGAAAAGAAAGAAGTCAAGATAGGGGCTGATTTAGAAGACAGTGTCAAGCAAAGACTGGTTCAAATGTTACAAGACTACATTGAGATATTCGCCTGGTCCAATGAAGATATTCCTGGCCTTGACACGGTGTATATTGTGGTTCATCGCCTGCCAATCAAAGAAGGTAGCACTCCAGTTAAGCAGAAGCTGCGAAGAAGTAGGCCCGATATGTCCAAGAAGATCAAAGACGAGGTTGAGAAGCAATTCAATGCTGGCTTTCTGAAAGTTGTAAGTTATCCCCCTTGGATAGATAACATCGTGCCTGTGCCTAAAAAAGACGGGAAAGCCAGAATGTGTGTAGACTACAGAGATCTGAATCGGGCAAGCCCCAAAGATGATTTCCCTTTACCTCACATCGATGTACTGGTTGAAAATACTGCACAATACAAGGTATTCTCCTTTATGGATGGATTCTCAGGGTACAATCAAATCAAGATGGCACCCGAAGACATGGAAAAAACAACCTTCACAACACCTTGGGGAACCTTTTGTTACAAAGTGATGCCCTTTGGTTTAAAGAATGCAGGAGCAACATATCAGCGTGCAATGGTAGCTCTGTTCCATGATATGATTCATCAAGAAATAAAGGTTTAAGTCGATGATATGATTGCAAAGTCCAACACTGAAGAAGAACATCTGGGTCATCTGCACAAGCTGTTTGACAGACTTAAGAAGTACAGGTTGCGACTGAATCCG
This sequence comes from Vicia villosa, assembly GCF_029867415.1. Lineage (NCBI taxonomy): Eukaryota > Viridiplantae > Streptophyta > Magnoliopsida > Fabales > Fabaceae > Vicia > Vicia villosa. Next base: position 39,145,244 of record NC_081185.1, on the reverse strand, counting down.
AACAAGTGTACCTTTGGAGTAAGATCCGGTAAACTCTTAGGTTTCATCGTCAGCAGCAAAGGTATTAAAGTTGATCCTGCTAAGGTCAAAGCCATTCAAGAAATGCCCATACCCCGTACCGAGAAACAAGTCAGAGGATTCCCGGGACGTCTGAATTACATAGCCAGATTTATTGCTCATATCACTACTACTTGTGTGCCGATCTTCAAACTGTTGAAGAAAGATCAAGTGGAAAGATGGAATCACAAATGCCAATTATCTTTTGATAAGATCAAAGAATATCTCCAAAAACCGCCAATCTTGTTACCACCAGTGGAAGGGAGACCTCTGATAATGTACCTAACAGTGTTAGAAGATTCAATGGGGTGTGTATTGGGGCAACATGACGAGTCTGGCCGAAAAGAGCATGCAATCTACTATCTTAGTAAAAAGTTTACCGATTGTGAAACAAGATACTCACTGCTCGAGAAAACTTGTTGTGCCTTAGCATGGGCGGCTCGCCGACTAAGGCAGTATATGCTAAACCATACCACTTTCTTGATCTCCTAAATGGATCCTATCAAGTATGTGTTCGAAAAACCTGCTCTCTCTGGAAGAATAGCACGATGGCAAATGATCTTAACAGAGTATGACATCCAGTACACTTCACAAAAGGCGATCAAAGGAAGTGTGGTAGCTGATCATCTAGCTCATCAAGCAGTGGATGATTATCAAGCATTGAACTTTGACTTCCCAGATGAAGACATTATGCTAGTTACTGACTACAAACAACCAGAACCAAAGGAAGGACCCGAGCCAGGATCCCAATGGACTATGGTTTTTGATGGAGCTTCTAATGCACTTGGCAATGGCATCGGAGCTGTGATCATTTCTCCTACAGGAGGACATACACCATTCACTGCCAGATTATGCTTCAACTGCACTAACAATATAGCCGAGTATGAAGCATGTATTCTGGGTCTCAAAGCTGCAATTGATCTAAGAATCATGTTCCTGGAGGTCTACGGAGACTCGACGCTTGTAATTTATCAAGTCAAAGAGGAATGGGACACGAAGCACCCGAATCTAATTCCACACAAAGAATATGTACTGAGTTTGATTCCTTATTTTGAAGAAATCACTTTTGAAGAAATCACTTTTGAACATATCCCGCGCGAAGAAAATCAATTGGCTGATGCCTTAGCTACCATGTCATCCATGTTCAAAGTCAGGTGGGACAATGAGGCGCCAATGATCACCATTTACAGACAGGATGAACCAGCCTATTGCAATGAGATTGATACCGAAGGAATGGATGAAAAACCATGGTTCCATGAAGTAAAAAGATATCTCGAAGTCCAAGAATACCCTGAAGGGGCATCCATTAACGATAGAAAGTTTCTAAGAAGATTTGCTATCAAATTCTTTCTAAGTAATGGAATCCTGTACAAACGCAACCATGACTCGACTTTACTTCGTTGTGTAAACAAGAAGGAAGCAGAACATATTATGGAAGAGATACACGATGGTGCCTTTGGTACTTATTCAAGTGGACATACAATGGCTAAAAAGATTCTGAGAGTAGGTTATTACTGGTCTACCATGGAGACAGACTGCCATCATCACTCCAGAACTTGTCACAAATGCCAGATATATGTCGACAAAGTACATGTACCTCAAGTCCCGTTAAACGTCCTGACAGCTCCTTGGCCTTTTGCAATGTGGGGTATTGATATGATTTGAGAAATCAAGCCTACTGCCTCCAACGGACATCGTTTTATCCTGGTCGCTATTGACTACTCCATTTTCCTTAGTCTATGGTATGGAGGCAGTTCTTCCAATTGAAATTCAGATTCCTTCCCTAAGGATTATGAAAGAAGCCGATCTAGATGAAGATGATTGGATTCAGACTCGGTTGGACCAGATAAACTTGATTGATGAGAAGAGGCTCGCAGCTATTTGTCATGGTCAGTTGTACCAGAAACGTATGATCAAAGCCTTCAACAAGAAAGTCAAAAGTCAGGCATATCAAACCGGTGATTTGGTTGTCAAACATATCATTTTACCACAAGGTGATCCCAGGGGCAAGTGGACTCCCACTTATGAGGGACCGTTTGTAATCAAGAAGGTATTCTCCGGCGGAGCCATGTTGCTTACCACTATGGATGGCGAGGATTTCCCACACCCTGTAAATGCGGACATACTCAAAAAGTACTTCGCTTAAAGAAAAGCTCGCTAAGTTGAAAACCTGAAAGGGCAACTTAGGCAAAAATTAGCGTCTCGGTGGATTGAAAACCTGAAAGGGCGATCCAGGAAAAAGTTAGAGACTAAAAAATAAATAATTATCCCGGTAGGCTGAAAACCTGAAAAAGCAGCCTAGGCAAAAGTTAGGGAATAAAGCGTACGACTATGTCCCGTTTGGCTACCCACTCACCTTCAAGGTTCAACACATCAAAGGCACTAATCAGTCCAATCATTTTCTTCCCGCAAGTGAGGGATGAGATACTCAAAGACAGATTGGCAATAGCAGAGTTGAAACTTGACCGGATTGTGTTCACATAGCTATTTCCCTTTATAAGTACTTTCTAAAGTTTTATGACAATTTCCTACTACTAGGATTTTGTCTCCTTGTACTAATCTGCCTATTATGGCTCTCTTTCAAAATCAATACAGCTCATGCTCAAAATCAGTGTTTCCATTTTTTCTGTTTTGAATACGTAAACGTCCCAATGATAAATTTTGAATGAACATATGCATTTGAATATGACTGATGTTTATAAGAAAAACAGGAATAGCATTCAGGTAATGTCCCAATCATCTGGACATCGTCCCGAAACCAGCTTCAGAAGAAAATTCCCCAACAGAGACGTATTTCTCAACAAATTCCTCAATGAGATTTTTCTCTCCAACAAAGCGATTCGAGAAACTTTATTCCCCAGCAAGGCTTTTCAAGAGCACTATCCCTAGAAGGTGTGGTCCCCACATCGAGGCTTGGTCAAATAGTGCATCGGAGGATTACATATCTTTTTATTTAAGGTGCATCAAAATCAGAATGTTCAAACTACCCTTCATCCCCAAGCAGTAGTCAAAGATCCCTCAACAGAGTACTCTGGTCCGTGAGGAATTTCCCCAGCTGAGTATACTCGAACAAAATATCAAATATCATCAACAATCATCAATGCCTTCATTTCCAAAATAGCAAGCAGGGATTTATTTTCCCAACCAGAAGTTTGATACGCTCTAAATTGCATAAGTCATACATCATACGCATATTCATACATAGCATATAATGTTTCATGACAAACGCATACATAACATGCACGTTTCTCATTTAGTTTGAGAATCTCAACATATACATTACATGCATCATAACATTGCATGTCACTAACTTGATTTTTTTTTAGGTGGACGAATATCCTCAGAAAAGTTGTTCTCAGTCACATGCAGTGTTCCCCTGAATTCTATTCAGACAAGCATTCCTCTCAGATATAATCAAACCAAAGATTCATTCTGAAGAAATCTCTTTCTGAATCACCTATCAACTCAAAACAAGCAACACAGATCTAAGTCGATACCTCAGACGGTTCCTTAATGATCTACCTTCAGATCTAAGTCGATACCTTGGACGGTTCCTTCATGATCTACCTTCAAAGATCTAAAGCGGATACCTCAGACGGTTCCACAACGATCAATCTTCAAGATCCAAAGCGGATACCTCAAACGGTTCCACAACAATCAATCTTCAAGATCCAATTTCCTTATACCTCAGAAGGTTCCACAACGATCAATCTTCAAGATCCAAAGCGGATACCTCAGACGGTTCCACAACGATCAACCTTCAAAGATCTAAAGCTGATACCTTAGACGGTTCCTCATATATCAACTTTCAAAATCTAAAACGGAAAAACATTGGATAGTTCCGTAACGATCAGCCTCCCAGACTTAAAGCGGTAACCTTGGACGGTTCCGAAACAGTCAACGCAGAGGTTTTCAAATCCTTCATCAAGATATAATCAATGGATTCATTCTGATGAACAAACCATCAACACATTTGCCAGATGGCATCTGAAAGCCCATCTCAGGTAATGTTTCGATCTGCCAACAACATTTCTCAGACAACACTCAAATGCAATTTCCAACATCACTTCCGGTGGAGGTAAGTGCAAATTTTCAGGGCATCTAAATATTCAATCATCTTCTACCTTCAGATTCCAATCAGTCTCTTTAGGTTTAAGAAGATTGAATAGGGGCAACTGTTATACCCCAAAATTTGCCCGCATCTTTTTTAAGAAGAAGACAACAGACTTCTGTCTAAAAATTGGGAGTTTCATATAATCTTGGATTTTATTTCACAAATATCCTGATTTTTATGAATACTCGGTTTTTAGAATTTTTCTTATACGGTATTTTGGTTCGCTGTTGAATTTATTCTTACACAAACTCCAATTACTGTTTATCACTTCACACACGCTGTTTATTTAAGATTTATTTACAGATAAATAGTACTGACGCAATTGGTACAAAATTAAATTTTGCAGGCGCAGAGTCCAGGGATTCAGACTGTTCTGGTAACAAGTAAATTATTATTAGTTTTTTGTTTCCCACTAATTTTTCTAACAACTCATGTAAATAAATTTTCACCATTAACATAACAAAAAAAACAAAAAAGGAAAAAATTAACTTTAACTGTTGAATTTTCACTTTAACTGTTACGTTAATGCCCAGACAGCCAGTTGACAGTCAAACTCGCTGACAGCGCGATTCTCCGTGTTTTGCACCATCAATCAAATCAATCTTTTGCATTTCAAAATTCCAAGATTTTTGTTCTAAAAGTCTTCTAATAATCACATGATCAGCAGAGACTCAGCACTGCACAAAAATCAGGTACGCTTAACTGTCTCCTACACAAACAGTCCTTAACTAGGGGTTTTGTTTTTTTCAGGAGAACAAGTTTTTTGAGACCTCAAATGGATTTCATAGACCTCCATATATCTCAAAGTACCCCTAGACAAATTTTCAAACTTCAATTCACTCAGACGCACAGTCAGCAGCTCAAACAGTCAACAGACGACCTGTTTGACCGAAAAGTCAACAGACAATCAAAAATGAAATTTTTTGTCAACATCCATATTTTGTCAAAAGATTCATCATTTGATCATTGGTTGATCATAATTCATCAAGAAAAGATCAAAAATCAACAAAACCCTAAGTTTCAAAATTAGGGTTTTCTCCTAAAAAGTCAACTAAACTTTGACCGGCCATAACTCTCTCCTCGTTCATTCAAAAAATTCCAACCAAAGCTTGTTTTGAAGGAAATTCAATTATCTTTCAAATGCAATTGATCCCATGGTCATTGGATTCACCATTTGAAAAATATGAGCTCAGACATTACAGGTCATTTTCAAAGTCAACAAAAAGTGGTTTTTTATCAAAGGCCATAACATCAAGATAACTTCTCCAAATGAAAAAAAGTTTCCAAAGTGGCTTGTAGAGGACATCTTGAGGTTTATAAAAAGTACAAGAACTCCTTCATATGTTCAAAATTGAGGGATTTATGCCTTGTTGAAGTTGGCTAATTTTTGGGAAAATGTATGAAACCAACATTGATCAAAAACAACTTCAAAAAATCCAAAAAATTAGTTTTTATTTTAAAATTAATTAATAAGAAATATGAACATGTTTTAGACTTAATTTTAGGTTTAAATTTTATTTCTACCTTCTTTCTCATTTTAATTAAATTAATTATGCATTAATTCTAATTAAAATCAACCATCTAAAAAATCCAAAAATACTTCCTTTTATCCTATTGCAATTTAAATTCCTAGATAAAGTGTATAGGTTGTCAAAATCATGTAAGTAGCGTAGTTTACATTTCCCGCACAATCGATGTAATAGCGTAGATTTACTTTCCGCATTTTACATTCCCGCATTTTAAATTCTGTACATATAAAACTGCGTGTATGTCAAAGATAATAACTGAAGCGTTAGGTCACTAACTTCAAAGACAAAAATATCTGAATCAAAACACAATCACACTTGCACCTCTTAGGGTAATCCCTCTGTTACTCTTTTCAAAATCAATTCTACTGTTTCAAATGCAAGTCCAAACTTTTGTTTACATCCGGTCAAAGGAGAATTTTCTAAAAGAAATAGGAACGGACCTTATAAACTTAGGGTAGATCTCCTAATTGCTTGCTCAAATCAAAACAACAATTGTGTCATATATCATTGTTTTTTCAAAACAAAACTTTCAAAAAAAGACAACATTTTGTATATATCCAAACAAGGATCATTACGATATTAAAGATCTTTTTTTCAAAACATCTTTTCGAAAGATAAAACACTTTGTATACATCCGCACAAGGATCATTACAAAGTTAATTTACAAAGGTATTTTAAAACCACATACAAGCATTTCAAGGCAAGACAAATGATTCAAACAAGTGAGCTAAGCAATTAAGAGCCCATGGATAACCATGGATACAAAGGGGTGCTAATACCTTCCCTTTGTATAACCAACCCCCGAACCCAAAATCTCTTAAAGGTCTTTTTCTGTTTCTTTTATAAACCTTTCCTTAATTGGATAAAATAAAAGTCGGTGGCGACTCTCTGATTTTCAAAACTCAAAAACAAAAGAAGAGTCAGTTCGTATCTCTCACGAGATATAAAAAACCGAGGGCGACAGGTTCCTTAGCAACAATATTCTTCGGCCCATAGTTCTTTGTTTGAACATGCTTCGAAGCTTGAATTATTTTCTTTAATGTTCTTGGATCTCCTTTCCCATTGTCATGCAAAATTAATCCTTCCACTTGTTGATCGGAAGGCTCACAATCCATATAATGACCCAATTGGCGCAATGCTAACACGGGGTTGTAATTAATGCAACCTAAAGTTCCCATTAAAGGCACATTGTTGAATTCCCCACATTTATAAATAATTCTCTCAGAATTTAATTTCCTTGCAAACCAAACGATAGAATCCGCATTGAGAGCTCTTAGCTTTTGAGACCATTCATGCCTAGTCAAATCTTTGATTAAATAGCTAGCCTTGCAAAGATGAGAAGTCAACCAAGAGTACAATAAATGAAGACAACAAGATATCGCTCCTCTTTTCTTTTCGTAACGGTCATGGATAGTATAATAAATATTAGCGAGAATAGTAGGAGTTGGATCCTCATTTGAATTTCTGAAGGAGGTGAAGACATGAATAGCGGCATCATCAACATACTCCGCCTTATTAGGCAATAAAACAACACCAAAAATTAAAAGAGCTAAAAAAATGTCCACAAATGTCCCATTGTTTCTTTTGAGCATAAGACATAGCTTGAGCTTCTAAATAAGTTCTTTTAATTCCTTGTATTCTTCCATCAGTTTTGTGATTAGCTTCTAAATCCGCAACAGGCACTTCCAAAGCTTTGGCCAAATCAGACATCTCACCTCTTTTTCCAGCACCTGTATAGAATCCTTTTTTAACCTTTGAAAACCCAAGCATAGCATCCATCTCCTCCAAGGTAGGAGCCAACTGAAAATCCTGAAAAGTGAAACATCTAAGCGGCGGATTATAGAACTGGATCAAAGTGGTGATTGCTTCTTCTTGAACCTTAACCTTGAGCAAGTCCAGGATATCACCATAACGGCCCTCAAACCTGTTCAAAGCAGTTGATGACATTTTATCTCTAATATTTCTCAATTTCTTGATGTCAGGCACTGAGACGGTAAGGTGGACAATAGACTTCTTAGCATTCATTTTTCCTGAATTTTCACCAAAAAGAATTATTATTATTTTCTTTTTTTTCTTCTTTTTTTTTTTACCTGCGGATAAGACATGATAAAAAAATGTCCATATGATGTATGATGCATGCAAATAGTTATACACAAAAAAACACAATATTATAACAATAATAAGCACATATTCAGCATATAATCACATAGGCCCTAAGTTCATAGGTTCGACGTAACGGCTCGGGAGCTTACCCTTCCCATGGGAATGTTCTAGAAGGTCTCATGGGATCGTTCGTAGCCGCCGAGACTTTTTGTCTCTTTGGATTTTGGAACGACTCATTGGTCCATGAGGTTCGAATTTTAGGGGTTGGTTCCCAGAGAGATCAGCTAAATACCCAGTCCAGCCCTCAACAAGGTCGAGCCTCGTATCAGACCTTTCCGAATATTTAACCCACTCTGAATGGAATTATAACAAGACTCGTAGGCGATGTAGTTCCCCTCTGGTCTTAATTATAATTCCCACGCTTAGGCTTAACAGCAATAATATATAACCCAACAGTGCAAATTATATAACAATTAAACATTTAATGCAGATATGGCGAATAAACATTAAATGAAAATAAAAACAATAAATAAATAAAACAAAAATTAAAAATTTATTAAAAGATAAACCTTCCCCCAAACCCTAAAAGTGGCAAGTTTGCCAAACCCTAAAACGCGCCAAAAACCTAAACCACAAACCACAAACCTAAACCCTCTCAAGCCTTAGGAGCATAATAATTAACCAAAAGTGTTATCCCCAGCAGAGTCGCCAGCTGTAGCAACCTGCCCTAAAATTGAAGGTTTTAGAGTCGCCACCTATTTTGAAGGGCAAATAGGAAACCCTGCGCAGATACGAGATTCGGGGTAAGTTATTATAACCAGGTTGAGGGAAGGTATTAGGCACCCTTAACCCTTTCCTAAGGTTGCATTACAGAATAAAAGTTTATGGCACAATTACTGAGGTTTATAGCTAAGGAGGTATAAAGGGTATAAATTGAAATTTAGAGATGAATTGAAATTATAGGGGGGAGACTCGCCTTGTTACCAAGTGCCTACGTACCTCCTTATGGAGGATCAGAGTCAACGTAGTTCGGGCACAGGGTTGTACGCCTTAGGATTGAATTTGTGGTTTGAAATTGATTAAAGGCTTTTTGAGTGGCCTATTCGCAGTTTTGAATTTGATTTGAAAGATGAAAGTGTTTTGAGGTTTGGCATACAACCCTGATTTGATTTGGCACCGTTAGATGCGGTGACCAGTAGATTTGGTCAGTATAGCTAACGGATTAAGAGGCATTGCTGGTTGCTCAGCTCGATAGATTGATCATCACGGGCAGCAAATTGAATGTGTTTTAGATTTATAATTAAGTTTTATCTCTCGTCTAATACGACTAATAGGTTTAGTCGAGTCGAGGAGAGAATTGATTTAGAGTTAATAAATTAATAAATAAAAAATATATATTTCTCGTCTAGTGCGACTAATGGGTTTAGTCGGTTCGAGGAGAAAATTAAATTAAATTATCAACGGGGAGCGAAACAATTAAACAATTAATCTTTATCAAAATTAATTTAAATAAGTTTTATTTTTAATTTACAAGGGGTGTATTTTGTTAAAAGGTAATAATTCTGGGGTGAGTTAATAGCAAAGGCTGAGTCCATTAAGTTTTCCTAGCGCAGGGGGTACGTTTTATTAAGTGTTAGTAATTTTTGGGGGGTGTAATTAGCGATGGGGCCTGGCCCATCAGAATTAGGGACTCAGTTGATCATGTGTAGGCAGGCGCATGGTATTTGGGTGGGGTATAGGAATTCAAGCCCTGGATCTAGATCTAACGGCCTGCATGTGGCCTGGGAATGAGGGAGTATGGGGGAACCACGCACTGGATCATGTCCGAGTGCGTCAACAGACGGCCATAGATTGGCCACGTGTAGATCATCCCACGGTAAAGTACCAATTAACCACCAAAACCTCACTCTCCTCTCTCATTTTTCAGATCTCTCTCTCTCTCTCCTCGTTTCTCTCTTCCTTTCAATCCTCCCTTCGTTCTCTCAACCTCTCTCAGAACATTACCTAGAAAACCAAGAACAACACCGCCCCCTTTGCCGTGAACCACCCTAATCCGCCCTAAGAACTACCGTAAAACCCAGTTCCCGGTTGATCTTCAACCGGAGAACTCAACCTTCAACCTATTCTACCCAGAAATCCCAAAAAAACGCATGAATCCTAACAATCCTTATGAACCCTAAACCACAAACGTGAACTCTAATCACTTAAACGAACCCAGATTTCATGAACAAACAACACATCAACATGCAACCGTATAAGCTTTAAGCTAAGTTTAAGATTCGGTTACCTTTTATCTTCAATTTCTGGAACGTGTAAGCTCCCTTCGTCTAATCTCCTCTTCTTTCTCTGTGATTGCAGGTACGAAAACGAAGATCAAGCGGCGGCTTAGGGTTCTCTTCAGCAAAAAAATTTCCGACCCCCTTCTCTGTTCTTTCTCTTTTGATTTTATAGTCTTAGGGTTTAATTAGATTAGGAAAAGTTAGATTTAAGTTAGAGATTTGATTAGGTTAGATTTGATTTGTAAATTGATTCAGATTTACGTTTCGTTCGTTTTTCAGATTTGATACCAATTGTAATATTTGATTCAATTCAATAAAAATCTTTTATTTGTGTAAGTTATGATATTGATTCTGTTATTGATTGAGGTTGGCGTTTTCCGATTCACTATGGGCCTGGGCGTTCTTGGTGAAGATCAAGATTTCCTGAGGATTCATGGAGATTCAGTTCCGGCGCTAGGGTTTTCGTTTGGAGAAGAAAATGAATAGGACCTGGGTCGGGTTGACCCGGTCCATCCTCTGACCCATCATTTCATAAGCTGGCCCAATCACTTGCTGGGTCCAAGACAATAACAAACCCCCCCCCCCCCCAAAAAACAAAAAAACTCAAATAACTTGTTTAATTAATTAACTAATTAACCAATAATATCCCTAATATTAAACCAAAAAACTAAATAATAATATTCTGATAATAGTAACTAACACCAATTAATTATATTAGTATTAATAATAAAACTTGATTGATCCTAATAACCCCTAATAATGTAAGTGGTTAAATGGTGATAAACAAATGGGCCTATTGGGCCCCAAATTTTCTATTTCTAGCAAGACACCCCTCAACTTTTTCCTACGAAACAAAAAAGAAGAAAAAAAACCCAAGTGCCAATTGAATTTAGAGATTTTTGCTATTTACACCCTCTCTTTTCTTTGATCAATTTATAAGGGAATTTTATAAGAGAGCGAGTTTAATAATAGATATATTAAACCCTATGGCCCCTAATTTTTAACACCCTTAATAAATTTTAAAAAAAAAAGTGAATTATAACGGGTAAATTTTGGGGTATGGCACTCTAATCCTTTACATTTTCCAATTCAGGAATTATATAAGGAGTACGCACAATTCAGCGCCAGAAGCACTGACTCGGAAGGTTCAAGTATGCAACATCAGAACATGCTCTCGCAAGACATCAGAAGATGGTCAAGCAGAATCAGAACATGGTCTATGAAGCATCATAAGAACATGAGATCAGAAGCAGAAGCATTGAAGTTCTTATGGTATCACGCTAAAGCACTTCAAAGTCAGAAGACAAGAAGATGATCTGCACCAAGCTGTTTGACTCTGATTATTCAAACGTCGTATCTACAAACATCAGATTAGAAGCAAGTACAAGATGAAAGGCTACTCTGACTGACAAAAGGAACGTTAGAAGCTACAGAAGTCAAAGTCAGTAGAAGCAGTAAAAGCAAGGCTCGAGGTAGTTGACAAAAGAGTGAAACATTAAATGCAAAGCTGTACGGAACACACAACACATTAAATGCTCCCAACGGTCATCTTCTCAAACGCCTATAAGTATAAGTTCTGATGAGAAGCTCAACACAACTCTTGCTCAAAAATACAGAAACGCTGTCAAATTCAAAAGCTATCAAACTTCATCTTCAACCTCACTTCACTTGTAATATCTTAGTGAGATTTAAGCTTAGAACTTAAGAGAAATATCACAGTTTTGATTATTTCTTTCTAAGAAGCATTTGAATACTCTTGTAAACATTTATTTTATATTGATTTGTAAAAGGTTCCTAGAGTGATCAAGTTGTGATCAGTAGACTCTAGAAGACTTAGAAGTTTCTAAGTGGTGATTTCCTAAAGTGATCAAGGTGTGATCAGTATACTCTAGAAGACTTAGAGTGTTTCTAAGTGGATAACCAATGTAATCAAGATTGATTAGTGGATTAAATCCTCAGTTGAGGTAAATCACTCTAAGGGGGTGGACTGGAGTAGTTTTGTTAACAACGAACCAGGATAAAAATAATTGTGTTATTTGTTTTTATCTTAAGAGTTTTTAAAGTCACGCTTATTCAAAACCCCCCTTTCTAAGTGTTTTTTTATCCTTCAATTGGCATCAGAGCGCCGGTTCTAGATGCAAACACTTAACCGTGTTAGAAAAAGATTCAGGAAGAGAAAAACGCTATGGTTGATATTGTTACATCCACTTCTACTTCAATGATCATCACAACAATGGAAATGGGTATTCTAGACTGTTGCACCCCAATTTTTGACCTCTGAGATCCCATCATTTTCTAAGTGTTATGATCATTATTGTTATACCCCAAAATTCGCCCGCGTTCTTTTTTTCAAAAAAAGAAGTCAACAGACTTCTGTTTATAAATTTGGAGTTTTATACAATCTTGGATTTTTATTTCATAAATATCCTGATTTTATGAATACTCAATTTTTAGAATTTTTTATACAGTATTTTGGTTCGCTGTTAAATTTATTCTTACATAAACGCCAAATACTGTTTATCACTTCATACACTGTTTATTTGAGATTTATTTTCAGATAAATAATGCTGACGCAGTTTGTGCAGAATTAAAATTTGCAGGCGCGGAGTTCGGATTTCAGATTATGCTGGTAACAATTAAATTATTATTGGTTTTATTTCCCACTAATTTTTATTTTTATACTATATTATTTTATTCAAAATCTCTTTCTTTCTTTTCAAATATCTTCCTTTCTTTTCAAATCTCTTTCTTTCAAATTAAATTCTAGCTTTATTCTATACCCTTTTTCTTTTCAAAACCTACCATACTTTTTTTTCAAATCCTACTACTATTCAAACGGTACACTCCACTCCCAACGTCTCTATCTCTCTCTTTTCACTCTATAAATACTCCTCATTTTTTCCATAAATTCTCACATCAAATTTCACTCATCTCCCAAATTTCTCAAACTTTTATCTCATAATTATTTTCTCTTCTTCCTCGGCAAAAATGGCAAAGTGGATGGATACACTTTTTCTTATAGTCATCACTATTTTTACGGTGATCATGTCCTTCTTCTGTCTGCATAGTCCTGAAAAATGCGGACCTGCGATGGTTACACTTCCGATCATCTATTTTCTGTTGTTCATAGCATGGATTATTAATCGTCATTTTTAAAGTTTGTTGTATCTGTCGCTTTCAAATAGTGTACCGTCTATTTTATTTGTCGTACTGTTCATTATATTATGTAATATTTGTACTGTTAGTATTAAATGTTGTACTATCTGTCGTACGGTAGTTTAATTATCAAGATAATATTATGTGTGTTAAATATTTATTTTTCTGTGCATTAAATATTTATTTTCAAGGTTATTATCGGTATTTTCGTTCGCGTACAGTATATTTTATTTATTTATTATGTTTGTGTTTTTCTAACAGCTCAGGTAAATAAATTTTTCACCATTAACACAACAAAAACAAAAAAAAAGAAAAAAATTAACTTTAAACTGTTGAATTTTCACTTTAACTGTTACGTTAATACCCGGACAGCTAGTTACCAGTCAAACCCGCTATCAGCGCAATTCTCCGTGTTTGTACCATCAGTCAAATCAATTTTTCGCACTTCAAATTTCCAAGATTTTGTTCTAGAAGTCTTCTGATAATCACGTGGTCAACAGAGACTCAACACTGCACAAAAATCAGGTACGCCTAACTGTCTCCTACACAAACAGTCCCTAACTAGGGTTTTTGTTTTTTTTTCAGGAGAACGAGTTTTTGAGACCTCAAATGGATTTCATGGATCTCCATATGTCTCAAAATACCACCAGACAAATTTTCAAACTTCGATTCGCTCAGACGCACAGTCAACAGCTCAAACAGTCAACAGACGACCAGTTTGACCAAAAAGTCAACAGACAGTCAAAAATGCAATTTTTTGTCAACATCCATATTTTGTCAAAAGATTCATCATGTGATCAATGGTTGATCATAATTCATCAAGAAAAGTTCAGAAATCGACAAAACTCAAAATTGCAAAATTAGAGTTTTTTAGCTAAAAGTCAACTGAACTTTGACCGACCATAACTCTCTCATAATTTATCAGAAAATTCCAACCAAAGCTCATTCTCAAGGAAATTCAATTCTCTACAACTTTGATGTTGGGACCAAGGTCAAGAAATGCTTCCGCCTAAGAGATATAAGCCAAAACATTACGGGTCATTTTGAAAGTCAACAAAAAGCAGTTTTTTGTCAAAGCCCATATCATCAAAATAACTTCTCCAAATGCAAAAACGCTTCCAAAGTGGCTTGTAGAGGACATCTTGGGCTTTCCAAAAAGTTAAAGAACACTTTCATAGGATCAAAATTGAGGGAGATATGCCTTGATGAAGTTGACCTTTTTTGGAAAAATGCATGAAACAAGTAATGACCAAAATTTGATTTTTTTTTCAAAAAGGCCAATTCTTTTGTGATTCAATCTTGATTCTCACATGTTTAAAGGGCATCCACGACCCATCCATGATTCATGACATTTTTATTTCATTTTAATTAAATTTTATTCATTTAAAGTTTAATTAAAGTGAGATAATTCAAAGATATTATCAAAGATGCTTATGGTTGCCAATCAAGACCAATTTAAGATGCTTAAATATATTATTGCAAGGTTGAAGAGAATAATACTTGAGTGTTTTAACCATGGTTAAGAAATACACTCATTGAAAATATTCCATTATCATATTTTTTCCACAAAATCAATCATGACAATTTCCACTTGCAAGGCTTCCAAGATCAAACTCTTTGCCTATAAATAGAACTAGTAACAGACCCGTGCTGCCGCACGGGTTATTTTTTAGTGATGTTGTGTTGTTCCGGATGAAATTAACATATGGAATTTGACTATAATGAAAAGATATAATCTGCCAAAAAATATATTGATAGTATTGTTAATGTCATGAAAATGCAGAAGTATTAGCCTCCATATGAATATTTTTGGCTATAGTAACATTCCAAATGTTATAAGCATAGTACTGACCAAACAATATGCTGCTATAAATAAGCGGAGAAATACAAAAAGAGTTACAAAAGCTTATAAAAAATAAGTCGAGCAGCAACATGACATTCCAAAATGAAGTGAATGAATATAACCTGAAAGATATGAAAAAAACAGAATTTCAGTTATATTGCACATGAATAACAATTCAAAGTGGTAAATCTATTTGATACATGTTTGGTACTAAATAATATGTAGCCTTGAACCTTTTAAATGTTATGAAAGACTTCCTTGAAAACAACATTGGTGGTAGAGAGCATAGGTTGTTTCTCTTTGTCATGAATAAGAATCCTTAATCCCTTTTTGGATTTGACTCTTGAGATAGCGACATACAATTGCCCATGACTAAAAACTTCCTTTGGCAAATACAATCCCACATTGTCAAGTGACTGGCCCTGTGACTTGTTAATAGTCATGGCAAAGGAAACAATAATTGGGAATTGGCGTCTCACCAATTTAAATGGCCATGGAGACTGTGAGGTGGATAAAGACATTCTAGGAATATAAAAGATGTTACCAATATTTTTCCCAGAAATGATCTTCGCTTCAATGACATGGGCAGCAAGTCTGGTTACAGTTAGTCGTGTGCCGTTGCACAAGCCCTCTGACTGATCCAGGTTGCGCATTAACATAATAGTGGCCCCGACTTTCAACTTGATTGAATGGTTAGGCAATCCTGAGGTTTTAAGAGCGTTCAAGAACTCGGGTGTCACATGCTCATATGCATCAAAGTTAGTTACATCAGATCTATCAATGGAATCACTACTAAAGTATTCTCTCTCTTCACCTACATCATGAAGAATACCAATAATTAGTTAATAATGTTAAGAGAAAAAAGGTAATATCATAGTACAAAAGATATTTAAGATTAACATTTAGGAAATGAACTAAGTGGCATATGACTACCTGGAAGAAGGTTAGTGATATATTGGTTGATATCATCAACTACTTCGATTGTTGAAGCTAAAATCGCACGACTTTGAAGATAATTGGAATCAAGATAATTATGAATGAGATCAGGGTAGGTATCTTCAACAATGGCCTGAATCGGATCTGAAAAGTTTGAAATTATGAAGTCATTTGGAATACAGATATCAGCATAACCATCATTAGGTTCACACATGGTCCCATCTCCAATATTTAAAATCCACTCAGAAAAGCTCCTAATCTCATCAGCTGTAGTAGTAGGTGGACCACTTTGCAATCTCATGTTCTTTGTAAGTCTCAATACTTTACAATGATCCCAAATATAAGAAGCATTAATTGTTGCATGGATAATATCAGATCTAGTACCTCTTGGTATAACAGGGAGAATTTGCCTGAAGTCACCACCAAAAACAACAACCTTGCCTCCAAATATTTTCTTAGATGCATGTGTGGGGCCACTCATGATATCTTTTAAGGATTTGTCCAATGATTCGAAGCAAAACTTGTTAGCCATAGGAGCCTCATCCCAGATGATTAAATCCGTAAACTTAAGCAGCTCAGCAATATCATCTTTTTTTTCAATGTTGCAAATAGAAGTCTCTAAAGTAGGAACGGGAATCTTAAATCTAGAATGAGTTGTTCTTCCTCCTGATAACAACAAACTTGCAATTCCACTTGAAGCAACCGGCAAAACAATTTTCTTTTTGGACCTAAGTGCTGCTGATAAAGTGTTCCACATAAAGGTCTTACCAGTCCCACCATAGCCATATAAAAAAAACACCCCACCTTGTTGCTTTTCTACAGCATCCATGATTTCCTAAAAAATGCTCCGTTGCTCATCTATTTATAATAGTTAAATCAAATTAGAGTGTTAATAAAAACATATAATTTAAGTATTTTCAAATGTTTATTTAATATAGTCTACTTACCTGTAAGAGACGCATACAAAGTATCAAAAATTTGTTTTTGAGCAACAACTTCATACTGAAGTTCATCGTAAAGTAGCCTATTTCCAGTAAACTCTACGACAAAATCTTTTGGATATGGCATTGTCTTGAAGTCTTTAAGAGTTCGATTGTTATTTTGTAAAAGTGTCTCAATGGCCATAAGTGTCCTTTCTTTGAGCTCGGCATCGCTCATTGTCAGACCTACAGCATAATTGGTAATAAGAGAATGTCATGCATTTTAGAGATGAGAACTGTTTTTTATTCAGACAAATGTATTAATGATAGTTACTTTTGGATGATAGGCAATGAATCAGTATTTTCAATGAAGAGGTTTAGCAACATAATGAGACACACTTTCGTTCACTTTCCATATTTCCTAAATTGCTAATGCAACCTGGCAGTGATATATTTCGCATATGATAGTCATAAAAAACGGGAAACACGTTCTGAGACATGGTTTCTGCACTATAGTCTCCATTGAACACAGGCATACATTGTAACCTACCAGCAAGTTTGCTTGTAATATAAAATAAAAAAAGCGTGTACATGGTGAATTACACTTAATCATTCATTTTCAGCATGTAGTACAAAGTTTGACCTCCCACAAATCATAATGACATATATATGTTTAAATAGGCAAGGTTTTTTATTTATTATATGCTGGTGTTCTTCACGGGTTATACTAAGCAAATGAAGTTACTTGGATATTCCTTTTCTAATATATTGGATGCATCTTATCTGTAAAATTGAAACAGTATTATGCAGCAAGAGTATTAAATGCATGAAGGGTGCAATATATCTAAACAAACATGACAGTGAGAGTAAAAAAAAAAAAACCTTGATTTCTTGTGAATAAGCGTTGCTCGTAGAGAATGCCATCTGATAAATACATCCAAGTCTTTCGCCACACATGTTCCGGTCTGTTCATGGAAGAAGATTACAACATTGTCACAAATAACTTGCGTAAAAATGGACCGGAACCCCAAAGATGCGCCTCTTTGATAGCCTCGACAAATTCTCGATCATCTTGTAGAAATCCCATCGCAAAGCAAGCGTCCCTATAAGTTTTTAGTTGCTTTCCATCAACTTTCTTAATGTCTTTATAGCACAAAGGACCCTTTGTGACAGGGAGCATCATTCTTAAATAAAACAATTCACCAGTGCTTTGAGGAACCCAAATGAGTCGACCAATGGTATATCCTCTTTTCCTTGGCTTCCAAGTCCGACTTCTTTTATGATAAACAAATTTAGAAACGAAGTCACCATAAGTTAGCAATCTTGCTTCCTCGTAAGTTTTGTTTGCCTCAAACCAAGATGTAAACATTGACTCGGTGACACTTGGTTTGAGTAAAACATCACCAACTTGCTCGTAGTCTTTGTAGTACACGGAGTTTTCACCTTCCAAATGAAAAAACAGTCTCTCTACAGCGGGCTTCCTTCCATGTATAGAATAAGAAAAGATCCTCCAACATGCCTCACTCGGGGAGATGTATCGACAATCCAAATATTGCTTGATCTCGTCAACGTTGTTTTTGTCCTGTCCTTGTATGATTGCAGAAATACGGTCCGAACCTTTGTTGATATATTTGAAAAGGTATTTAATGGAAGTACTTTGGTTGCACCATTCCATGTTGATGTGGGCTTCGTATTTCAACAGCAAACTTGGATTGTGAGGAACCACATGACCACTATGAAAGATGATGTCGTGCTTTTCAATTGTGTGTCCGTTGTTTCTTCTCCTATAAACCAGATATCCCTCGTGATCCACTATAGTCGTAGGCTGAAATTTCTTAGGATAAAACTTGGTGTACTTGTTATCCTTCATGCAAGGTGAGTTGAGATTTGCAAAACCACAAGGACCATGGACCATGTGAGATTTTACCAAATTGTATAACCGAGGGTGTCTTCTGGGGTCTGGTACATCCGCACTAATGATCTTGTCAATGTCATCGGGCGTTGGATATTTGTTTGAAGGATGCAAAAACAGCAATATATGGGCATGAGGTAATCCTCTCTTTTGGAACTCAATGGTGTACATATCTAGCACGGAATAAATAAAGGAAAATCAGAAATCATGAAAGCGAACACATTCAAATGTTTAAGTAAATGAACAGAGGTAACTCACAAGCAAGCACTTTTCCAAGAACTCCTTTTTTGGTTAAATCTGAAAGGAGTTGATCGAATTTGATTTTGAAAACTCTTGAAATGACATCCGGACGATCTTGAGGCTTCAAATGTAGAGGTCCGAGAACCCTTTGAATCTCCGGCCAATTTGGGTTACATGTAAAAGTAATAAACAAATCGGGAAATCCGACTTTACTGCATATAGCCATCCCATCATAATACAACTGATCCATAAACCTACGGCCGCCAACAAAGGAAGAAGGCAAAACAACTCGCTTACCTATGCTTATTCCTGGCGCCTGACTTTGATCGCCTTCTTTCTCTAAAGAGTTGTACTTTGTCACTCGAAGCTTTGGTTGATTTTTACGTAGCCATTCTAGTTTCTCGGATTCTAACATCGTGTAACCATCAACCAGGAATTGTTGGAACAACCTTCTCGAAGATAACAAAGTCTTAGCCTCACATAACCTTGTTTGAATGCGGAAGGCAAGCCATTCGCGTATTGTGAGCCTATTTCTTATGCTGTTTTCGTTGGCGGGCAAGTCTCTATTTGCAACATCAGGTCTATAACCGTCCTCACCATAAGGAAATATCAAAGGATACTGGTAAGCCATGTAAGCGGCATGAAGCTCGTTGATTCTTTGAAGTCTTCCTCCCTTTGTCTGCATTATGATATCCCTCATTTCTGCGGTGTCAATGTCACCAACAACCAAAGCAGCCACTTCAGACACGGTTGGCTGATTATAGACCCTGCCATCCGTGGATCGGTTTGAAATGAGCCGTAGCTTTAAATTTGGAGTTTCACCATTATTTAACCATTGTTTAGCCATTTGAAAACTTTTAGCATGAGGATTGAATTGATACAACATGCTTGCTAATCGACTGACAACTTCCGGATCAAAATCTTCTTTGTTCCTTGATATGGAGAAAAAATGAATATTAATTGAAAAGATATTATAACAGTAACAAAATTTACAAAAGAGATATATATATATATATATATGCCACATTGACAGGGAAGGGTTTAAAGAAATAACCTTAGTCCATGCATTCGATTTTCAACTTCATTTTCCGTGTCATAAATATATAACTGAGCAAACTTAGGTTTTTGACCTTGCGGAGGCAACAAACTTCCTATTCGGTGACATGTTTGACCTTGTATCCTTAGTGTTGGAGGCCCACGTCCATTGTTAAATCGATTGTCAACCTTTGCCCCTGGTGACGTGAATGCAAACATCATGTTGTATACTCGGATTTGTTGTTGGAACTTGCGACTAACCAAACTCTCGTGATCAAACAAAAGTTTTGCAAGGGTTTCCGGAGGCTCTCTAAGCAGTGGGAGTTCAACTTTCCCGTTTCCACAACACATCATAAACTGTGGGTTGGCGGAATGAGAACTTTTATGCATTCTCTCTTGATACCACATCATCGCTTTACAATAACGGCACTCAATAAGGGGGGATCCGATATCGTAATATTCTACAAAAGTATGGAAAAGAAACTTATTTTAGAAGAAACAGAATATTTAAGCATAACTGTTTTTGTGTTATACTGGCTGTGTTTAAGAAATGTTACCTTGAGAATGGCCGGCAGCATTATCATGAATTATGAAAGGAGCATCATAATCTTCGTCCTCCGAGAAGTTCTCATCCTCGGATAGATATGCTGTAATGTTATGATAAACAAAATTTAAAGCGAGTAAACGACTATAACCACATGTGTGGGTGTAGTTGAAACATAATGGCCATCTTCCAAAAAGGGACAGTTAATAATTTCAAATAATGATACAGTTTACTTCCAAAAAGGGTTGTCTGGACAGTAATAAATTTCAACCAAAGATACGGTGCACTATATGGCATTATTAAACTTACTTGCAAAGGGGTCGTAGTCGCTATCACTGTCTGAGTCGCTATTAAAATCCAAATTGACCGTAGGTGTAAAAACTGGACATGTTGGCGTCTTTCGATTGTTGGGAGCATGTGTAGGCGTTGAGACCGGCGTATACTCGTCACGACGAAGACTGCCACTATTTTGCGGTACTTGAATTCCATGGACATATTGTTTAACAACTTCGCTGTGGGAGTGAAATATCCAATCAGCATATATAGAGAGTTAGTATTATTAATAATTGTCAAAGCAATGGTTAGAATGTCAAGTTTGGTACCTTGATCTGCAGACTTCACTTGGAATAGACTGTTTCCTGTTAATTGTTTGGCTGTATACCTCTGTATTATGATTCATAGGGAGGTTAGGAGCACTGGTATTTTTCCTAGGCCTGCCCCTGCCACGTTTTGGGAATGCTGAAGACCTACACCAATTCTCAAAGATTAGTAAGAATCAGTCTTACAAATACATAGGTGGTATGAAGGGTAATTTAATAACATGATCAAATAATCTACCAAGGCTGTGGGTTTGCATTTGAGGTCTGAGTTTGCATGTCAGTTTGTTGCGTATTCGTTGGTGTAGGAATCTTTCTGCACAAGTTAAGCGCCATATTTGGAACTCCATATTGATTTCTAGGCCGTCCCCGAGCTGTCTTGGATTCCGGTGGACATCTATTGACACAGAAAATGGGCAATGCATTAGAAATATATAAACATAGCCAGTTGACATATTAGATCAAAACTATGGTTGAAACAGTATGTTCCAAAGAAAAATAATTACACTAATGTGGCTCTATTAGAAGAACTTCCGGCTCGAACGACGTTGTTTTCATGAAGCGGAAGGGGGTGCTGGTTAGTTTTGCTCGGAAGACCAAAAGTATCATTCTCCTTATGTGTAGAAGTTGATGCAAACTTTGAGTAAAGATTTGTTCCTAAGGAGCCTATGTGGCAGCTTCTCAGATTTTTAAAACCGTGTATTAATAGGCTAGGTTCTGTCCCTGCGTCGCTGACATTTGGAGTAACAGAATGTTGATCAACCGGTGTTCTTGTAATAATATTTTGGAATGCCTGAGTAAGGTCGGACAAAGGTTGTCTTGGAGTGTGGAAGGTAGGATTATTTATCACAGTCTGGCCACTTACTATTTGTTGAGGACTAACTTTTTGACGTTTAGACCGGATTTCTTTCAAAAGCAACATTCTTCTAGCTCTAGCCTTTTTACCTGATACATTTTGATAATGCTCCATTTGTAGCAACAGAAGGTTATCTACAACAGTCACAATAATATTACAATTAGTAATGGGAACACGATGTCGGTCTTAAAGCAAATGATTCTTAAAAACACTTGTCTAATTAGTAACTCAGAACCATTAATATTGTTCTGTCCTTGGTTGAACAGAAAATTCAATGCTCCTCACTCAAAGTAAATAACAGTTAGCATTAAATTCTCAATGGTAGAGTAAAAAGACATCATCTAAATGAGTTAGAAATGTCAAACAAAAATTTGATACATTAGTTAATGCTCTTATTGAGGTAGATGTGCCATACATTAAATGCTTCAACAAACTTCAATTTGTATAAAGAGATACCGATCAGTGCAATCTAAAATCCTTAAACGATGTTTGGCACTATATAGAGAGAAGCAAAGGTCATCCATATTCAACAAATTTTGGCAATCCCTAATCAGAATAAATAAGGGATTACTGAGATAATTGAGTCTCGTGCTCCTTCACATGAAAAATAAGGGAAGCACTGTCCTAACTATGGGAAGGTAAATAGGTTTATTCTAATATTTTTGAATACATGATTGTTGCTGTATATACATGACACAGTTATTAATAAGCAGTGTTCAATATACAAATATGTTGAGCAGATATTATTTTGTAGAAGTACTACAAAAGGTAGTCAGAACTCAACACATTTTAGATGTCCC
The DNA here is from genome assembly GCF_029867415.1 of Vicia villosa. NCBI lineage: Eukaryota > Viridiplantae > Streptophyta > Magnoliopsida > Fabales > Fabaceae > Vicia > Vicia villosa. Next base: position 39,122,324 of record NC_081185.1, on the reverse strand, counting down.
AGCCATGAATCTTGCTGTAAATTGAACACTTTGGCAATTAGGTTATGATTCTGTAGATCGCATTGACTATTGACTTAATCACTTATAGGAAATAATCCTGTTTTATCTATCTAAGGGGTTTCTGTAAATGTTAAACTATTGGATAGGTGGTTAACATTTATTCTGCCAATTAGATGTCCCAGCCATGATTATTGTTGGTTATTGAAATCCTTGTAAATATGGTTATGAATATGTAGATGGCAGTATTTATGAATCAGTGATAGGAATTAAAGCAATACTCCTCTTCTAACTATAAATGCATTTTATGTAAATGTTAAACTATCTAGTCCTAAATTTAGCATACATTCATAAGTTAAACCACAGTTCTCCCATTCCACATAGCGTCCTATAACACCATTATATTCAGTTTCTCTTGATCTTAAATTATCTGTTTCATTATTTAGGTTGTGTCTGGCATACCAAATTCGCAGGTAGGAAAAAAGATGACAATCAATGGTAAGTTTAGTAGGTTGCATGAAAATCCAAGTTACATTATTACAGAAGCATACATACATTAATAGGTTAACCAAGCTTAGATTTGCACCTGATGAAGTTATTTCAATATCATGTATCGTCCTTGGTTAGCAGGAATGATTAGGGTTGCAAGACGGTTGTTGAAAGGTTCCTAATTGTGCTCAATGCTAAGCCAAGCTCACAGGAAAGGTTCAAGGGACCAAAAGTGTGTGAAGGTCAGTACAATATTTTTGTCCAATGAATATTATATTAGAACATATTAAAACTATATTTTTTAGAGTCAAAATATATGTAAATTTTGTAAACAATTCGTGACAGTCCCTACCTAAACCAAAGTTATTTGTAATCTGATGTTGGGTTGCAGTGAAAGTGTGGTGGTAATTAGTAATATGCTAAGGACAGGTAAATAGTTGGGCATTATAAAATGTAGTTAGGCTTACAAATGTTAAAACTGTGTGAATATTCACAATGCAAAGACTACTTGGTTAGAAAAGCTAAATGTATGCTGCCCCAGCTAGAGACAAGACATTGCTACATGCTGCAAGTGTGTAGCAGTCTATGAAATGTAGTATAAAGTTACAATACAATTACAACTACATCCCACATTACTTTTGCTTGTGCAGCTTAGAAATTAACATAATTATGGAAGGTATGCCATTAAAAAAAACAGAACATATGGAAAAGGTTTAACTTACCGTGTCAAGGAGTATATGGCATTTAAGGTTGATGTGACACATATCTCTAGAATTTCCCAAAATGCTGGAATGTGTAGCAATATACCTGCTGTACCTGCACAGAGAAGGACAGTTTTAAAGAGTAATCCGCGTGGCCCAATGTGCAATGCTGAAAAAGGTAGCTGTGCATTGTACAATAAATAAATGAAGAAGTGATAGGGCTGCTTTGAAAAACGCAGAATTAATGTTTACCACTGCTCCAATATCTTTAGCAGAGAGATTTTATTGGAAAGATACAGTTATGCTAAGTCTGAAATTTATTTTAAAAAAGTACTCAAGTGCAAAGGCTTGCATCCAAATGGGCATCGCTAAGTATACCAACTATCATTCAAAGATTCAGTCTTGTGACAGAATTTTAATGTTATTTTAGAATGGAGCATACTGATCTAAGGTTTAGCCCAGTAGTAGGAAAAATATTATGTTCAGCTCATTCTATAACACGCAAGTTATAGTCAAAGTGAGGCAGCATAACTCATCTACTATCTAACAACTTAATCATGGAACATGTTTTGTAAGTATCCATCAAATTGTCTGATTATTCACCTATACTAATGTTAACTATGGTTTCATAAGTTAATTCATATTTACGACTTGCAGGTAGAACATGTAGAAGTTGTGTGATGGCTAATAAGACCATCCATAGTTATAGCAACAATCATGTCCAAATAATTCATTGAGATATTCACACAATAGGATTTTCATTGATTCTTTCTAAATAATTATACATTACACAACTCACATAAATTCTTCCATTGTTTGCTTATTTTTATTCCCTTGTTATGAAAACAGTGAAAAAGAAATTTGCTACCTAACAATATCTCAAAGATGGAATTTATTAATCCCAATTCTTATGTGGAATCTACTGAATATTCAGGAAGCTAATATATTGAAGAAAACTACTGCCAATACATATTCTTTAAAAGTAAGTTAGGCTGCATTAGTGATAATATTGTATGCTAATTTTCAGCATTGGTAAATGTATGCACAATTAGGATAATGTAGTTATGTGATTAGGAGAATTGTAAAATACTGTAGGTGAGTAGGGAACATGTAGTTATGTATTATGGTATATGTAGATCAGTTGTTGTTCTTGCAGGATGTTTGGTTATTTTGATACTAAACTATTTTGAATCACTATATAAGCAAGCAATTCTAAGCATTTAAGACGAATTGATGAACAATTAGATATTCATAATATCTGAAAGATTACAAAACATGTGGAATATTGCTTGAAGGAGTTATAGTACTACCAAGTCATGGCATAGAACACTAATAATGAGAGTAGTTCAGAAAAGAGTAGTTCAGAAATCAGTGAAGTTAGTGGAATAAATCCTTACACTTCCAAAATGCTAGATACAACAACAAAATAGAGAGAAATTGTTGAAATAAACCCACCAAATCATTCCTTCTTCAAATGCTTAAGCTTTTTTCCAGTCTTGGCCTTAGTGGCGGATTGTTTGGGAGTGATCTCCTCAGCCTGGATGATATCTTTAACCGAGTTTGACTCTGAACCCCTCTTGGCTGGAGTACTGTTGGAGCTTGCTTCTGGGCTCCAAGTCGGGTTAGCAGCCGAGTATGGCTCAGCACCGATGGACTGCTCCGAAGTTTGTGTGCCCTACAAATGAGACATAGAAAACAGTTAATCATGTTAGGGAGTTAACAGTAGACTGTTTTTTACAATATACAAAAGTAAAGATCCATGAGCTTACCTGGTTTGGAATAACTATCGGAGCAGTCGTGGACGTTTCAATAACGGTCTGAGGTGCCATGGTCTGTAACAGAAAAGAACCAGATTGATATTAATGTAAATCAAAAGTTGGAGTGGTCTAAATGAATATGGAAGTTCTAAAAGAAGCATGAAACATATGAAATACCTCATCTGGGGTGAGGTATTTGTCAAACTTGGCATAAAGACCCTCCTCGCTAAGTATTTTAACGATAGAGAATTGTCGGTACTGTTGTTGATACTTGACGCGAAACACAAATTCTTTGTTCAACAAAACATCTAGATGGGCAGGCCAAATTTTAGGATTGTCTTCTCCAGCCTATGCAAAAAAACGAAATTTGTTTAGGATTAATAAGCAAGTAACCGACATAATGCAATAAAAGCGAAAAGCCTGTGAAAATTCTGACCTCTTTCATAACCTGTCTTAGTTCTCTAGCATTCATTTTTGTAAAAGGAATACAATCCTTATCCCAAAAAACAAATGTTCCACTGTGTTCACCATAGACAACTTCAACCTCAACTTTGAACCTACCATGAATAAGCAAGTTTAAGGTCATAGATAGAAATTTTGGTAAGATATTCAATTGGGTAAAAGGGAAAGAATAAGCGCTCACTTAATAACAGGTTCAGGATCTGTATTTCCAGATGACCCAGCATAAGACTCAAAATACCATCCGTTCTTGGAAGCTTTGAAACCGACGGTAGTGCCAATAGTCGTTGCGTAAGAATCCTTTTGCCCAGAATATATTGGATCACAAAATTATAATGTTAATGGGTTGATAAGGAATAAGAACATTTTCATTAAAGAAATGATGTAAATTGAGCCAAACCCTTGCTAGTGCAGCGATTGCATGGATAGTCTTGACCTCACTCAAGTTAGTCCAGAAATTGTTTGCAGATTGCATGGAAGAATCACATGTTAATGATTGGGAAAGGGCAGGTATACCAGATAAATCAGTAGTTCCAAAGCTGTCCACAACATGATAATCATAAACTATTTAATCCAATTGAAACACACAAATTGAATGAATTTTGCAGAGAAGTGGAATCATTACCTAGCTTTGAAATCTGCTACTTGTGGATGGTCCAAGTTAATGAGAAGTCTAGAGCCGTTCCATGCATTCGAAAGAGAGGGAAGACCGAAAACTATAATGCAAGGCAAGGTTTTGTAAGGAAGACAGTGTAACATGAAACATGGAATAGTGATGTAAACATTAAAGTAGATACATTTAAACATCAAATAAGAAGCATTGGCAAGTAATTGAAACCTGAATTAGGCTTGCACCAGGCATGGGTCAAAAGGATAATTGTAGGCCCAGAAGTGTTGTTTGGGGTAGTGTAGTTCATCAATTGCTTGCCGTAAGTTTCCCATAATGCCACCTCGATAACATTCCCTTCAACATCTCGCAAGGTAATATTGACGCAAGATTTCCTACCACCACCGCCCATTTGTGTCTTAACAACATCTTGCAACACCCCTATAACATCTAAAATATTTGAAGCAAGTAAAGCAAGATTACAAACATTTGAATTCATGGATATGTGAGCTAACATAAGTAGATTAAAAAAAGGAAAGCATATCACAAAAAAAAAAACAGTCTTAGCTCACCATATAAGATGTCATGCTTGTAGTTCCCTTTGAGTAAGTCTTCAATAGGATGAAAAATGAACTTGTGGGTTGGTATGTCGGGTAACACCGCCTTCATCATCGTAGTCCCTCCGTTGAGGACGATCTTGAGTGGGTGGGAACAGACTTTTAAAGGACCTTCGTTGTCCACGGGCTCTCCGTTATACATCATATAAGTCTCATGCTCCTTCAGTTGTTCAGACCAATTTGTGAAATCTCTGTTCCAACTTGTGACATGAATCTTATCAGCCTGCGAAGAACATTGTTTAATAATGGTCAGTCTACCATATACACAGTTTTTTAGTAATGGTCAGTCTACCATATACACAGAAGAATGCAAGGTTTTTGGAAAACTATGAACAAAAAGAGTAGATGTTATGACAGAAAGAAAACAGTGATAAATTAAAAAACCACAAACAAACAGTGTTGAATGTTAGGAAAAGTGATACCTTTACATCTTGAATGACCATCTCAAGGTGTTGATGGCCATTTTTCTCAGTAACAACCCAAAGATCAACAACCCTAATCAACATTTTCCATACTTGGTTCCCCTTGACCAGATCGTTTATCAGAATGGGAGCCCTTGACATTGTTCCTGTGGTGAAAAGGAAGCATAACTTGTCAGGCCAAAGAAAAAACAATCTGAATGAAACTGAATAGGAAGCACGAAACCATTACTTTGTCATAGAGCTCTGAAACATTCTGAATGAAACTTAATCAGAAGAACGAAAAAACATTTAAACAACAACAACGTTGATGGTACACGAAAAGGGAGATAACGCTTGGAAGGGAGGAGAAACGCTTACCTTACGGTGGGTTCTTCACCGGCGCCGGAAGAGAGCTCTAAAAGAACGGAGAAAAAAACGATTGGAAGGGAGGGGCTATGTGCGGAAACAGAGTTGAAGTCGTAGGAAAGAAAGGAAAAGTGTGAGAAGCTGGAGACAAAGTAAAGTAGGCAAGGAGGGAAAGTACATTTTCAAGAGAATGGACCAATAAGAGAAACACACATGGACACAGAGAAAAATGAATTTGTTAATTACCGGAACACCCTTTTTGCAGGTTAATGTATTTTTGGAAGAAGGTTAATTTGGGTAGTATGCTCAATTTGATAATATTGGGTAGATAGTAGACTTCATTTTCTTCATTCAAGAGGAGGAAAAAAAGGGAGAAACAAGAGGAGAGCACAACAACAAACACCAAAGCCATAGCATAAGTTTTATATTTTCCAAAAGTTTCAATAAACTTGTAAAAATCAAGGCTCATTCAAATAGCCACTTTCAATCAATTTCAATCACTCTTTTCCACTCTTGGAACATCATAGAGTAAGTACAATGTAATTTTTAATATGTAGTAGTGTTAGGAGTTCATGAATTAAAAACTCCATATTTATGCATATTTTCAATTTCTCAAAAAAAATGTTTTAATTTTAGTTTTAAGTTGATAAAATGTTTATTTAATTTTTAACATAAAAATATTTTATTTCTTTTCATAATTAATTTATATTGCTTAATTAATTAGTAATTATGTAAATATTGCTTTTTAATTATTTTTAACCAATCAAAAAACTCCAAAAAATATTTTCCTTTTAGATTTAGGTTTATATTTTTTATAATCTAATTTTTGACATATAAAATAATATTTTTCTTGTTAAGTTTAATTATTTGTATAATTATTTGTTTAATTAGCTTGTTAATTAACTTAAAATCAAATTCCAAAAAAATCACAAAAAAAATGAATTGAGTTTAATTTGTTTTATATTTATTTTTGTATATTATTTGATATTATTTCTTATCTTCCCTTTCTTTGTCCAAGATCGGAATAAAAGATCAAATATGGTAGAGATTGTATGCAGTTGATTTAAGACTTTTGGAAATTTTATCGTGTAGTCGCTATGATTTTATCAAGCTTATGATAAAGTTCCATTGAATTTAAATCCGAGAACATCTTTCACTCACCATCAATCTTTATTACTAACTTTGATAACATACTTGACAAGTTTCAAGATGGTTATCTTTAACATACTAACAATTGACTTTAATTTCCGCATTTTATTATATTGTTCTTTATATTTCTTGCTTTATGCTTTATTTTATTATTTATTATTTATGTTTCTGTTATTTTTTCTTTGTCCATTTGGACATATTATTTATATTTCTGTTATTTTTTCTTTGTCCATTTGGACATATTATTTATATTTCTGCTATTTTTTCTTTGTCCATTTGGACGTTTATATTTCTGCTATTTTTCCTTTGTCCATTTGGACGTTTATATTCCGCTATTTTCTCTTTGTCCATTTGGACGTTTATATTCCGCTATTTTCTCTTTGTCCATTTGGACGCTATGTTTATGTTTCCGCTATTTTCTTTTTGTCCACTTGGACCATACTTTACTTTTATGCTAAAACACTAATAAACAACAAGAAACTAAAAAAAAACGCTTAAGGTTCTCTCTTGGACTACTGGTTACTATCCCTAGCATTTTGGAGATTCGGACTTATGGACTTAGTGCCTCTGGACCCTTATTCTGTTATTACTCTGTGGTTGTTCTGTCTGGCATTGGATTGTTGTCTGTTTGCGTATGCAGGTATTTCCTTGAAAGTCCTTGATGGTTAATTCCAAGGCATTGAGATAAGGATTTTACCCGAAAACAGCCGTTTCTCTGCCCGATTTTTCATCAAAATTTTAATGTGCTTAATGCAAAGTGGTGCTAAAGATAATAAGTTCATCTGGATCCCCAAGTGGTAATGCGTCGGTCAACTGTTGGTTTCTTATTTTGGTCAGATCATTCTCTCCTTAAACTTTTATTTTATGCACTAGGTTAGCCTCTTCATCTCCTCCACTTCTTATATTTTTAAAATCTTCTTACTTTTTTTCCAAAATCTTCTTATGTTTGTAAAACCCTTTTTTAAAACCTTTCTTAAAAATGTCTTTTGCCCTTAGTGGCTTTTTTTGCAAAAGTTTAGACACGATTAATTGTTGTAGTGAGTTGCGATACCCTACGATTTTGAAATTGATTGATATAATGAGATCTTTTCTGCGTGAGAGAGCTAGTGGCATACTCGTTGATTTTATCCGAGTTGGAGCCCTTCTTTCAATGGCCGAGTATTTCTCTCCGACGATGATAAAGTGTTTATTCGTTTTTTTTAAACCGTTTTCCCTTTTAAGCGGAACTACATTAGCTCTGACTTCTCCATTGCACCGAGGAGGTATGTAGGCACAAGGCTTAATGTCTTGCCGAGCTTATTTTAAAAAAATCAAACAAGAGCAAAAGTGATCTAAGCAAAACTAAGAGCCCATGGATAACCATGGATACAAAGGGTGCTTAAAACCTTCCCTTTGTATAACCAACCCCCCGAACCCAAAATCTGTCAAAAGGTCTTTCCTGTTCTTTTATGCCTTTCCTAAATGTTGGATAAAATAAAAGTCGGTGGCGACTCTTGCAAAAAATAAAAAAAATAATAATAAAAAAAAAGAGCAAGGAGTCAGTTCGCCTCAAAAAACCGAGTTTACAGAACTGGCGACTCTGCTGGGGAATGAAAAATCTTTTCAAAGAGGGGTTACCTTAGAGTTTTATATCACTTTAATATTTGCTTATACTTGTTTATTTTGTTTATTTTGTGTTTTTTTTTTGCTATTCTGGATATATGTGTGGTTCTGTTACAAGTGATACATTATGGACAAATCCTAACCCGGATTAAGTACACATAAGAATTAGGTGGAGGGTATAGTCATGTACAGGCGTACGTGAGAATCCTTCCGCTCAGTGGAGGTTCCTTGTTGGTAATATATGTTTAGCATGTTTCGTAGCGAAGACATTATTGCTTTCATTGAACTGTAGAAGCTGAGTTGGCCGTAGAACCCCAACCCATCCTGGCCTTATTAGGTTGTGGCGCAGAAACTATTCAGGTGAAGACTTGGATTAGTTGTCATGCGGAGAGCCACACTCAGACGAGTTTTTCTTGAGAATATTGCTAGCTCACAAGTTCAGTTGTGCAAGCCGGTAATATCCGAAAGAAGAATGTGGACTCTGACGTGTCAGTAGAACATGTTGTGCAGGTGATTAACCCTTAGTACTATCCCATGTTTGGTTCTTTGACCTCATGCTCGTGACGTTGAACTTTGGAACCTACCTTATGTGCACCATGTTTGTGTTACAATTTCTGTATATGTGCCATTCATACATTCATAAAAATCTTTTCCTTTGATTTCCAATGAACTCAGAGGTCTTTTTTTGTAAACATCGTAAGTTTCATCAAACTCAATGGATCTTGGGTGTTGATGGGGTGAAAACTCTAATCCACCAAAATGGATGATTGATTTTGATGATAACTTGATCAATGCTTTAATCCAATGCTTGAATGTTTGCAAATTAATATCTTAAGTTCTTTGAAACTCAAATAATATAAACAACAATTGCATCATTTGCATACATACATCCATGTTACCCAAGAAACTTATCCTTGTCTGTCTCCATCCTCAAAGTTGTCTGTCTACCATCGAGCTGATTCTTCCACCTCGGAATTCGCTTCCAGAAGGTTTTAGGTCTGATTTTCATTGTCCTTTCCATCAAGGGGCAGCGGGCCATGATTTAGAAAGATGTTTCCCCACTGTTTGCATTTCCTCAGTCGTATTGTTTTCTTTTAAACTTTGTTTATTCCTGAATGTTAATTTTAATGAAATGAGCATCGTATGTTTGAATTCATTTTCATCTACTATGTCTATGTTTATGCTTCTTTTACAAAAAAAAAAATTCCATTTTTGCTTTCTCTATCAAACTTGTGTTTTATGCAAAGATTGGAGGGAGGATGATGACAACGAAGTACCCAGGTTGTTGAACTGTATGCTTTCAAATAAAACTTTGCTGACGATGTACAGGCATTGTTTCAATTCCCAAACACTGGAGAAATAAGGAAGTTAATCCCTCGTCAACCCCTTTGAGCCTAGAAGTTGGTGTTTCTTTCTGTACGAAATAACCCATATTTTAACCCGGGGCAGGGTAGTTCCCAGTTAATTTGTTTGTGCATTCTATTTTAAGAGAATCATTCAATGCACCTTTTAACAAGTGTTTTAATCACAAGCTTTCCCCCGCTTACATCAAAGAAGTACTGGAGATGCCAATCAAAAGTCGATGATGGTTCATTATAATCATTAAGCAAGGTAGTCACTATCTTTCATAAAAGAAAAGTATCAAAAAAGAAAATCGACGAAAAGCCTGCTAAGTCAAAATCAAAAATGACTTAGGCAAAAACTAAGGCATCCCGCTGACTGTAAGTTCAAAATCAACAGTTCAGGCAAAAGTTAGGGATATCAAAAGAAAAAAAGGAGAGATAAGTCAATAAATTCTTGAACCACAAAATGTTGTGACTATCAAAAGGAAGAAGTGACTGCCATCACTAAGTTTTCTTGGCTTGTGAACTTTCATCATTACAACAGGTAAAAAATTCCAGAAGTCTCTTGGAACCTGAATGCATATTTTGAATTAACTGGGTTTAGGAATGAAGATCATCACGGAGATGGGGTGGGTTACAAAAATTTTGAGCCTTATACCTTTTATTTTTTTAAACCGTGAACCTGACCACGTTACAACCTTCAAAAGCCCTAATTGAAGCAAGGTTTATTTTGAAAGCATACTACAACAAGGTTGCGTAAGCTGACTCCCAAGAGATTTACCAATCATTTATGTTGATACCATATCTTTGCTTTATCTTTCACGTTGATTGTCTTAACCTTTACGTTTTAACCAGTGATTCCATTTTCTTTACAAAGTGATTTTGATTTCAAAAATATGTTTTGAGCATTGCATTAAAATTACCATTCTTGAATGAACACTTTATTTGAAAGTAAGTACTTATCTTTCGGGAAGTTCAAACAGTCGAGAAACTTGATCAGTGATCCTATCAGGGGCACGTTCCTTCAAGATCCTGTTGTTCAGATGTTTAATCAAGATTTGTTGATCAGAATATCCTCTTCAAGATGTATACTATGGCAAGTCTTCCCAACATTCATTTCAAGAGTTGAATCCGTGATCAGTTCATCCCCAACATAGTTCAACTGAAGCCATGATCAGTTAACTTGCAACAATTACTCAATCAGGGGCAATCTTCTTCAGCAATACTCAAGCCTAGTTTATCAGTTATTCTCAAAGGATCATTTGATTGATACAGTTATCAGTGTGACAAGAAGTTTGTTCATGCATCTTCTTTCCAAGCGGATTTTTTTTTAGAGTTCCTGTGTTGAGGAATCAAAGCTCCAATCTTGCCTCACAAAAGAGTCAATCCCAGTCGTCATGAATAACTACATTGCATTGAGCATTCATCATGCATAGAAAACTTTAACATCATGCATAAAAACAGAATCATGCTCATTTACATTCTTCTAAGGTCCTGTTGTTGTCAACATCTTACCTTGAAATCAAAGTCCAACTTACTTGGCACCTACCCAAACAAATTTATCCTTTTGATTCGTTTTGTCTGTATCTATCTGATATTCTTCATGATATGTCTTGTTTGTTCTGAAAATTTTTCAGAACTTTGTCACCTTTTATTCAAAGCTTCTATGGATGTCCCAATTCCCAATAAAGTGTTATTACCTCATTCAATGTCACTCTTGAATGTCTCTGAGTTCAATCATGTTTTATCTTGATTGTCGTTTGATGCTGCTGCATTCATGGTTTATCTTAAAACGCTTTTGATATTTTCTTCTTAAAGTTCAAATCATGTTTTACCATGATTGACCTTGGTGTTCTCTAATCATGTTTTACCTTGATTGTCACTTGGTATTCTCTAATCATGTTTTACCTTGATTGTCATTTGGTATTTTTCAATCATGTTTTACCTTGATTGTCATTTGATGTTATCCAATCATGTTTTACCTTGATTATCCCTTAATGACATCCAATCATGTTTTACCTTGATGGATCTGTGACGATTATCTAATCATGTTTTACCTTGATTGTCCGTTGATGATTATCCAATCATATTTTACCTTGATTATCCTTAATGACATCCAATCATGTTTTACCTTGATGGACCTGTGATCATGTTTTACCTTGATTGTCCGTTGATGATTACCCAATCATGTTTTACCTTGATTGTCATTCGATGTTGCCCAATCATGTTTTACCTTGATTGTCATTTGATGTTGTCCAATCATGTTTTACCTTGATATTCATTTTATGTAGCCACATTCATGTATGCCTCAGATATTCTCTTCTCAAAGTTCAATCATGTTTTATCTTGAAAGCTTTTGTCAACTGTTTCTTTCTTGTGTGAAGTCTGATTCTATTCCTAGATGACGTATACCTTTTCCCCAACGGAGTCTGTTTACTTCTCCCCATTGGTGTCCTGTTTCCATCTCGTAGAAATCATGTGAATTCATAATCATAAGCATTACATTGCATCTCAGGTTCAAAAATTGTGTTTTTTTTATATATTTAAGTCTCTTCCATCACGTTAAAACGAAGATTTACAATCATCGTGTCTCCGGATAGAAGAAACTTAAATAGGGGCATCTGTTGCACCCCAATTTTTGACCTCTGAGATCCCATCATTTTCTAAGTGTTATGATCATTATTGTTATACCCCAAAATTCGCCCGCGTTCTTTTTTTCAAAAAAAGAAGTCAACAGACTTCTGTTTAAAAATTTGGAGTTTTATACAATCTTGCATTTTTATTTCATAAATATCCTGATTTTATGAATACTCAATTTTTAGAATTTTTTATACAGTATTTTGGTTCGCTGTTAAATTTATTCTTACATAAACGCCAAATACTGTTTATCACTTCATACACTGTTTATTTGAGATTTATTTTCAGATAAATAATGCTGACGCAGTTTGTGCAGAATTAAAATTTGCAGGCGCGGAGTTCGGATTTCAGATTATGCTGGTAACAATTAAATTATTATTGGTTTTATTTCCCACTAAATTTTATTTTTATACTATATTATTTTATTCAAAATCTCTTTCTTTCTTTTCAAATATCTTCCTTTCTTTTCAAATCTCTTTCTTTCAAATTAAATTCTAGCTTTATTCTATACCCTTTTTCTTTTCAAAACCTACCATACTTTTTTTTCAAATCCTACTACTATTCAAACGGTACACTCCACTCCCAACGTCTCTATCTCTCTCTTTTCACTCTATAAATACTCCTCATTTTTTCCATAAATTCTCACATCAAATTTCACTCATCTCCCAAATTTCTCAAACTTCTATCTCATAATTATTTTCTCTTCTTCCTCGGCAAAAATGGCAAAGTGGATGGATACACTTTTTCTTATAGTCATCACTATTTTTACGGTGATCATGTCCTTCTTCTGTCTGCATAGTCCTGAAAAATGCGGACCTGCGATGGTTACACTTCCGATCATCTATTTTCTGTTGTTCATAGCATGGATTATTAATCGTCATTTTTAAAGTTTGTTGTATCTGTCGCTTTCAAATAGTGTACCGTCTATTTTATTTGTCGTACTGTTCATTATATTATGTAATATTTGTACTGTTAGTATTAAATGTTGTACTATCTGTCGTACGGTAGTTTAATTATCAAGATAATATTATGTGTGTTAAATATTTATTTTTCTGTGCATTAAATATTTATTTTCAAGGTTATTATCGGTATTTTCGTTCGCGTACAGTATATTTTATTTATTTATTATGTTTGTGTTTTTCTAACAGCTCAGGTAAATAAATTTTTCACCATTAACACAACAAAAACAAAAAAAAAGAAAAAAATTAACTTTAAACTGTTGAATTTTCACTTTAACTGTTACGTTAATACCCGGACAGCTAGTTACCAGTCAAACCCGCTATCAGCGCAATTCTCCGTGTTTGTACCATCAGTCAAATCAATTTTTCGCACTTCAAATTTCCAAGATTTTGTTCTAGAAGTCTTCTGATAATCACGTGGTCAACAGACACTCAACACTGCACAAAAATCAGGTACGCCTAACTGTCTCCTACACAAACAGTCCCTAACTAGGGTTTTTGTTTTTTTTTCAGGAGAACGAGTTTTTGAGACCTCAAATGGATTTCATGGATCTCCATATGTCTCAAAATACCACCAGACAAATTTTCAAACTTCGATTCGCTCAGACGCACAGTCAACAGCTCAAACAGTCAACAGACGACCAGTTTGACCAAAAAGTCAACAGACAGTCAAAAATGCAATTTTTTGTCAACATCCATATTTTGTCAAAAGATTCATCATGTGATCAATGGTTGATCATAATTCATCAAGAAAAGTTCAGAAATCGACAAAACTCAAAATTGCAAAATTAGAGTTTTTTAGCTAAAAGTCAACTGAACTTTGACCGACCATAACTCTCTCATAATTTATCAGAAAAATTCCAACCAAAGCTCATTCTCAAGGAAATTCAATTCTCTACAACTTTGATGTTGGGACCAAGGTCAAGAAATGCTTCCGCCTAAGAGATATAAGCCAAAACATTACGGGTCATTTTGAAAGTCAACAAAAAGCAGTTTTTTGTCAAAGCCCATATCATCAAAATAACTTCTCCAAATGCAAAAACGCTTCCAAAGTGGCTTGTAGAGGACATCTTGGGCTTTCCAAAAAGTTAAAGAACACTTTCATAGGATCAAAATTGAGGGAGATATGCCTTGATGAAGTTGACCTTTTTTGGAAAAATGCATGAAACAAGTAATGACCAAAATTTGATTTTTTTTCAAAAAGGCCAATTCTTTTGTGATTCAATCTTGATTCTCATATGTTTAAAGGGCATCGACGACCCATCCATGATTCATGACATTTTTATTTCATTTTAATTAAATTTTATTCATTTAAAGTTTAATTAAAGTGAGATAATTCAAAGATATTATCAAAGATGCTTATGGTTGCCAATCAAGACCAATTTAAGATGCTTAAATATATTATTGCAAGGTTGAAGAGAATAATACTTGAGTGTTTTAACCATGGTTAAGAAATACACTCATTGAAAATATTCCATTATCATATTGTTTCCACAAAATCAATCATGACAATTTCCACTTGCAAGGCTTCCAAGATCAAACTCTTTGCCTATAAATAGAACTTCATTTTCTTCATTCAAGAGGAGGAAAAAAAGGGAGAAACAAGAGGAGAGCACAACAACAAACACCAAAGCCATAGCATAAGTTTTATATTTTCCAAAAGTTTCAATAAACTTGTAAAAATCAAGGCTCATTCAAATAGCCACTTTCAATCAATTTCAATCACTCTTTTCCACTCTTGGAACATCATAGAGTAAGTACAATGTAATTTTTAATATGTAGTAGTGTTAGGAGTTCATGAATTAAAAACTCCATATTTATGCATATTTTCAATTTCTCAAAAAAAATGTTTTAATTTTAGTTTTAAGTTGATAAAATATTTATTTAATTTTTAACATAAAAATATTTTATTTCTTTTCATAATTAATTTATATTGCTTAATTAATTAGTAATTATGTAAATATTGCTTTTTAATTATTTTTAACCAATCAAAAAACTCCAAAAAATATTTTCCTTTTAGATTTAGGTTTATATTTTTTATAATCTAATTTTTGACATATAAAATAATATTTTTCTTGTTAAGTTTAATTATTTGTATAATTATTTGTTTAATTAGCTTGTTAATTAACTTAAAATCAAATTCCAAAAAAATCACAAAAAAAATGAATTGAGTTTAATTTGTTTTATATTTATTTTTGTATATTATTTGATATTATTTCTTATCCTCCCTTTCTTTGTCCAAGATCGGAATAAAAGATCAAATATGGCAGAGATTGTATGCAGTTGATTTAAGACTTTTGGAAATTTTATCGTGTAGTCGCTATGATTTTATCAAGCTTCTGATAAAGTTCCATTGAATTTAAATCCGAGAACATCTTTCACTCACCATCAATCTTTATTACTAACTTTGATAACATACTTGACAAGTTTCAAGATGGTTCTCTTTAACATACTAACAATTGACTTTAATTTCCGCATTTTATTATATTGTTCTTTATATTTCTTGCTTTATGCTTTATTTTATTATTTATTATTTATGTTTCTGTTATTTTTTCTTTGTCCATTTGGACATATTATTTATATTTCTGTTATTTTTTCTTTGTCCATTTGGACATATTATTTATATTTCTGTTATTTTTTCTTTGTCCATTTGGACATATTATTTATATTTCTGCTATTTTTTCTTTGTCCATTTGGACGTTTATATTTCTGCCATTTTTCCTTTGTCCATTTGGACGTTTATATTCCGCTATTTTCTCTTTGTCCATTTGGACGTTTATATTCCGCTATTTTCTCTTTGTCCATTTGGACGCTATGTTTATGTTTCCGCTATTTTCTTTTTGTCCACTTGGACCATACTTTACTTTTATGCTAAAACACTAATAAACAACAAAAAACTAAAAAAAAACGCTTAAGGTTCTCTCTTGGACTACTGGTTACTATCCCTAGCATTTTGGAGATTCTGACTTATGGACTTAGTGCCTCTGGACCCTTATTCTGTTATTACTCTGTGGTTGTTCTGTCTGGCATTGGATTGTTGTCTGTTTGCGTATGCAGGTATTTCCTTGAAAGTCCTTGATGGTTAATTCCAAGGCATTGAGATAAGGATTTTACCCGAAAACAGCCGTTACTCTGCCCGATTTTTCATCAAAATTTTAATGTGCTTAATGCAAAGTGGTGCTAAAGATAATAAGTTCATCTGGATCCCCAAGTGGTAATGCGTCGGTCAACTGTTGGTTTCTTATTTTGGTCAGATCATTCTCTCCTTAAACTTTTATTTTATGCACTAGGTTAGCCTCTTCATCTCCTCCACTTCTTATATTTTCAAAATCTTCTTACTTTTTTTCCAAAATCTTCTTATGTTTGTAAAACCCTTTTTTAAAACCTTTCTTAAAAATGTCTTTTGCCCTTAGTGGCTTTTTTTGCAAAAGTTTAGACACGATTAATTGTTGTAGTGAGTTGCGATACCCTACGATTTTGAAATTGATTGATATAATGAGATCTTTTCTGCGTGAGAGAGCTAGTGGCATACTCGTTGATTTTATCCGAGTTGGAGCCCTTCTTTCATTAGCGATGCAAAGAACTTATTTGTTCTCATGCTCAAGATCAATGGCCGAGTATTTCTCTCCGACGATGATAAAGTGTTTATTCGTTTTTTTTAAACCGTTTTCCCTTTTAAGCGGAACTACATTAGCTCTGACTTCTCCATTGCACCGAGGAGGTATGTAGGCACAAGGCTTAATGTCTTGCCGAGCTTATTTTAAAAAAAAATCAAACAAGAGCAAAAGTGATCTAAGCAAAACTAAGAGCCCATGGATAACCATGGATACAAAGGGTGCTTAAAACCTTCCCTTTGTATAACCAACCCCCCGAACCCAAAATCTGTCAAAAGGTCTTTCCTGTTCTTTTATGCCTTTCCTAAATGTTGGATAAAATAAAAGTCGGTGGCGACTCTTGCAAAAAATAAAAAAAAATAATAATAAAAAAAAAGAGCAAGGAGTCAGTTCGCCTCAAAAAACCGAGTTTACATAGACCACCAGTATTTGATGGTGAAAACTTTGAATACTGGAAAGATAGATTGGAAAGTTACTTCCTTGGTCTAGATGGTGACTTATGGGATCTTCTTGTTGATGGTTATAGATATCCTCTAAATGCTAGAAGAGTAAAGATGTTAAGACAAGAAATGAGTAATGATCAAAAGAAGCAATTCAAAAATCATCACAAGTCTAAGACTATTCTGGTGAATGCTATTTCTCATGTTGAATATGAGAAGATATCAAACAGAGAAACTTCCCATGACATCTTTGAATCCTTGAAGATGACTCACGGAGGAAATGCCCAAGTCAAGGAGACTAAAGCTCTTGCACTAATTGTCGCGGGCGAAAAATCGTTTTGTTCCTCTTTTTTGTGGGATGAGACACCTGATTCCTTCTTTGGGCTCGAGTGCTCATAAAAAATGATTTTTCTTTGTTTCGACCAAACTTTTTATTGTTTCCAAAGTAGGAAAAGGAAAAAAGCTGCAATAACCTAAAAGTGGGGGGAGAGATCTTGGGTAAGAGGGTTGGTTATACGAAGGGAAGGTATTAGCACCCAACGTATCTATAGTACTCTATAGGATTCTTTATTGTTTTTCATTCCATGTTACGGTGGAGGTTCTGTTGTGAAATAGGTGGGACCTAAGGTGTTTGTTTGATTATGCTCGCAAAGATCATCGCAATCCTCTGCATACATATCCCCTAGAGGGAATCAGAGCATCTGTAGCTCGGGGTCTACGGGTGCTAAGGTTTGAATGGTTTGAGGGAGAAGTTTTGCTCGCCAAGGATACGACCTTGTGCCTACGTATTCTCAAAGGGATGTTGAGAAAGTCAGAGCAATCGTAGTTCCCACTTATGCTAGTGGAAGCAAAGGATAAGAGACAAATGTCATCTAAATGTTCGATGTATCTAATCTATATCATCACATACATCTGTTTGTTTTTTGTTTGAAAATCTTTTCATTATAAGCCCTGGGCCATGCCACTTATGGCGCTTAGAATGATAAAGATGTTTTTGTTTGTTTAACCAGCCTTGTGGCAAAAACTTTCAATGAAGTCAGCCTTGTGACAAAAAGTTTTGATTAATCAGCCAGCCTCGTGGCAAAAGTTTCAATGAAGTCAGCCTTGTGACAAAAACTTTGATTAATCAGCCAGTACGGTGGCAAAACGGTTTGATTGATTAGCCAGCCTTGTGGCAAAAAAAGTTTGATTGATTAGCCAGCCTTGTGGCAAAAAAGTTTGATTGATTGATTGTTTGTGATGATATAGAAGAGATACTCCTATCATAGAGATGATAAATGTCTAATCTCCTAGGGTATTTGATTTGGATATTGGGGATGCTTATAAGAAGCCCGTGGGTCCTTGTACGAAGCCCAAGAGGAGGCTATCCGAGGGTCCTGGCATTGTAAGCCCAAGAGGAGGCTATGGGAGGGACAATCCAGGGTCCTTGCATTGTAAGCCCAAGAGGAGGCTATGAGAGGGACACTCGTTTGTACAAAGCCCAAGGGGAGGCATGGTATAGTTGGTTTGAGCTCTTAGAGCGATTTCACCGGGAAACCATACTCTATGTCCTAACCTAAACTAGGGAGATTCTTTGCACGAAGCCCAATAGGAGGCTATGGGGAACCTAGTGTTGTACTAAGTTGAACAAGCACACATATCACACGTATGAACAAACATGAACAAGTATGAACAAACATGAACAGGCATGAACAAGTTATGAATAAGCATATATATGAGAAAGAGTGTGTATATAATGGAGTTTATGAAGGAAATATACCTGTAAGCATGATCCATTTGTATACACAGGGGTTCGGGACTTATTCTCGATGAAAGGTGCACTTGAATTTATTCAAAGCTATGTAAACAGGTATTTACAAAGGGGCTTGGGACTTATACCTACATGGAGGCCCATGGTATTTTATGAAACATGGTTGATTGTTTTATTTACAGACGCGTCGTTTGAAAAAAAACCGTTTGAAAGTTGTTTTGAAAGAAGTTTTCTTTTTTGTACAAAGAAAAAGAAAAGGGTATGAAAGGGGCTTGGGACTTATACCTACATGGAGGCCCATGGTATATTTGAAAAGTTTTGAATAATTTGGAGTTTTGTTGTTTTGAAAATGATTTGAAAATTGTTTGAAAAGGTTTTGTTTTTGAAGAAGTTTTATTGTTAAAAAAAACTGTACAAAAGAAAAAAAAGAAATGGGACTTACACTCTCTAATATTCGAGAGGCCCCACTTCATTTTGAAAATCGATTGATTAATCAAAAAGGATTTAAAAAAAAAGTGGTTTATCGTTTTGAAAAAGAATCGCGATCGCTCGTCTTAAAACGATTTGAATTTGAAAGAAAACAACTTAATTAAGTTAAAACAAGTTTTAATACTCAATTAAGACCTAAATGATTAGGGTTTGATCACAAAAAAAATTTACAAGTGATTAGGTTAAAAATTAAATGAAAAACAATATTTAAAGTATTTAAAAACACTTAAAAATGTATCATTTTAAACCTAATTAAAAGCATATTAAATAAATCTTTTTTTGTGATTTTTTTGATATTGTTAAAATATGTATATTAAATAAAAGGTGTGTAAAAAATGAAGAAAAAATAAGTTGATTTGATTAGTTAAATAATTAGTTAAAGTTGTTAAGAAAATTGAAGAAAAATAGTGTTAAAAAAAAGGTTTTGGTCCCTAAGGGTGTTGAACCCACGACCTTATGCTCACCACTCAAAAGCATAACCAACTGGACCACGCGCGTGGTCTGATTAACAAAGGCAAAAGATTTGATTATATTTCAAACTCAACATTTAAATTTCCTTCGCAAAAAATGGCGCCAAGAACACCATCCCCATTTGAATTTGAAAATCTTCAAAACTGAACCAAATTGATCAAGTGAAGGGTGTATCTCACTCGTTTTTCCATAAGGAACATGATGGTGCCATTTAATTTCATTTATTTTTGCTCTAAGATGGTTAATTTTCTGATGGACACGAAGAACCCTAATATGACAAATCATTGTGAAATCGTGTATGTGCAAGTTATGATGCAATTGATTGAGGGTTAATGATCCTCATAGGTGCAGAAACAAGATGGTATGTTCATATTTCATTTATGATGCATGGAGAATAGAGTTTGAAGTTCAAGTAGCTTACCTTCAAAAACGGCCAAACTGGGAATCGAATTCTGAGTTAGAGGTGTTGCAGCTGCTTTGTAATGATCTGGATAGCTTCAATGATGATTATGGAACATGTCTGGATGCTTGGAACCACCTGGATTCATCTGAGCATGACCATGGTACCCGATCTGCAGAAGTTTCAAGAGTGAATCGAATTTGATGATGGAGATGTTACAGGTCATATGTGAGTGTTTGGATCATTCATATGAAGTATATGGAAGGTGTTAGAAGTGATAGTTTGGACAGAAATGATCTGGAATGGAAATTGGCATGATAAGGTTCATTATATGCAAACATGGAGGTTGAAGAGTGATTCTGAGTTTTATGTGTTTTTGGGGTGTGTGAATGATTCAAACACATCCCAAATGATGTTTATGAGATGTTAGAACCATCACTTTGGTCATAACTCAAAGGGTTTGGAGGTTGAGTTTTCTACCTCTTTGAAAACTATGAAACTTGCAATTCAAGAAAGAAGAGAGAAAACCTATAATTGTGAGGTTTTGGTGTGATTTGAAGAGTGGAAATGATCTCTATTTATAGGCCATGGATTCTGAATTCAGAGCTTTGCAACTTGCTTCAAAGTTTGATGATTTGGCTTAAGGGATAGAAAGGAATCTTTTACATTAAATGCATATGGTTAAAGTTACTAAACCATGGTTAAATTCCAAGCTTCCTATCCTCTTCCATTCTGATCTTCAAATCAGAAAATATCATTCAATTATTGCTTCTATGCATCATTACTTGGATTATAGGTCATGTAGTCTTGAAACTTAGTGAAAAATGGTGAAAATTCAAGTGAAAATGATCACTAATGTCAAAATTCAAAACCATGGCTACACTCCATATTTTTTCATGCTCTTGGACATTTTGGAAAGCTCATGTTACACACTTCAAAACCCTAGTTGGAAGTTTCTTCAAGACCTTTAAGGAAATGGGTGAAAAAGATCCATGAACTTTGAAGAAAATGAAGTTTTAAGTGAAATTTTCCAAAGATGCCAACTTTGAAGCACCATATCTCTTAAATGGTTGATCTTATGGAAAAAAATTATATGTGTCAAAGTTGTTTATTGGATCAAAATCTACAACTTTCATGTTGGAAGTTTTTTTCAGTTTGTAGGTGAAATTTTGAGAAATTCCCTTCCAAAGTTTGGAAAAAACCATGCAAAACACTTAGAAAATTTTCTAAGTATGGAAAGTCAAACTTTTGACTTTTTGATTCTTGATTGATTTTCTTGATTTTTCTTGATCAAATGACTTCATATATCATATATTGATGATTTTCAACTTCAAAAGTCATGGTTGACCAAAATTCCCAAAAGCCAAAGGTGTTCTTGTACAGTTGACTTTTTCAGACGAATCGCGTTTCTGGAGATTTCAAATGAAACAGGCTATCCTCACCAAATGAATGGTATGAATGGATCATATTGAGGCATTAGAGGATATTGAATCATAGTTTGAGTTGTGACATCTTGTCCTGATTAAAAAGTCAGTTGTTTAGATGAATTAGGTCAAAAACCCTAATTGTCGACCAGATGAAATTGATGACTGTAGGTCTTGAATTGAGATGTAATTTCCATTGGATGTCGTCATAGGGATTATTTGAAGATGATTGAAACTTTTGATTGACTTCCTGGGGATTTTTAGGGTTTCCCAAATGTGATCCCTGATTTCAGTCCCTGATAGTTCAAAACCCTGATCCGAGGATTTGTCTGATCAATCTTTGTGTAGGAGATGTCTTGAGCTAATGGATTAGGTCAAAATGATGTACTTGGGGTCTTGAGGTCTTGTCCCAAGTCATTGGGTCAAATCCTGAGCAAAAGTCAAGAGTATGCTATCTTCAGTCAAAACCCTAATCTGGTTGGTTCAGAGCCTTTGAGCTTGTTGAAATGAATCTCTGAGGACCAAATGTTGATTGTTGATGAAGATGATTCATTTGAGATGAAGGGAGAACAAAACCCTAGTTGATTGTTGCTTGTACTGATGAGTGATTTCTTGATTAAATCCCTGCTGAGTCACAAGTAGCAAACACAAACTATGCAATTTGTTAGAGATGCAAATGATGCATATGCAATGATATGATGTGGTATCTTAGGTCAAAAATTGGGGTATGACAGATGCCCCTATTTAAGTTTCTTCAACCTGAGACATGAAGATTGAAAATCTTCGTTTTGATAGGGTGGAAGAGACTTAAATATCAGAAGACGCAAATTTTGGACCTAAGATACCAAAATTGCAAATGATACGAGGATATCTTTACCGAGGGAATATCAAAACTGACTCCACTGGGGAAAAGAGATTGGGAAGGATGTCTCAATCCGTTTTAGGAAGAGAATCCATTTTTTTCTTTTTTTCGGGAAAGCAAGTGTATGCTTCACTTGGGAATGATAGCTTTGTAAGAAAAGCTTACCTATCGACATTACCGACTATCAGCACAGGGTTAGACTTGTTTAATAATGCGAAGGTGAAAGGTATGAAACTGTATTACCGACTATCAGCATGGTGATAGACTTGACAAGGTAAAAGAGTTTCAAAGGTTCGGTTAATATTACCGACTATCAGCATGGTGATAGACATGTACTTAATAATATAACCAGAACAAAAAGTTACCGACTACCAGCCTCGTGATAGTGGTTTTGAAGACATGATCAATTATCAGCCAAGTGACAAAATGATCCTGGAGACTATGCTAGGGGAATTACTGGTTATTCAGCCTTGTGAACAGTAATAAGGCCCTAATTGTCAAATGGTCTTCATGATTGATTTCCTTGAGAGGAAAAGACTTTTGAAAGAGACATAAGCTGCTCAGATGATGAGGCTATTGCTTATTGTTTGTTTTTCACGACTCTGTTTGATGGAATCGGAATTTGAATCTCTGGTAAAGACAAGGTTCTAACCAAGAATGAATTGGAAAGAAACAGTCAAACAAGACTTTGTACCCATGAGGAATGAACTCGAATGGGGATTTTCTCCTTTGTTTTGAGAGGAGAAACTAAAGAAACCTTCTTCCACGAGGAATGATCTCAGTGGGGAACTGGAGAAAGAAGATGTTCTTTCTGCTTATGGGTGACAACCTACGGGAGAGATGACACGCCCATATCTGCTTTGTTTTTTTTTCTTTTTCTTTTTTTCTCTTTTCTTTTTTTTCTACTTTTTTGGGATAGATATATCCTGAAAAATGCAAGAATGCATAAATGATGCAAATATGTATGAATGATGAATGTCATGAATGTAGCATGCAAACTGACAATACTGACAGACAATGAAGTATATACTGGAGAAGGACCGACGTCGCAATACAACCAGATACTTGGCAAATGTTCTTCAACACGGTGTAGATAACACAGGTGATGAATGGTGTTGCGTGCTTTAATCTTCTCTGGGGATGATAAGCATCTTTTCTTATTGAGATGGAAGAACCTTTTCACTGGAGATAGAAAATCTTCGTTACTGGGGATAAAAGACCTTCTTCACTGGGGATAGAAGAGCTTCTTCACTGGGGATAGAAGAGCTTCTTTACCTCGAGGGATAATTGCTTCAAGAATTCTTTTCTGGGACAAGAATACCGTTGTCTCAACAATTTTTCAGGGAGAATCCTTTTGTTCATCCTATGGAGACGACTGCTGATGTTCCTTCCGTTGTTCACAACTCAAAGGAAAATTTCGCTTTTATTTTGAAAAAGAAAAGTGAAGTAAATTCATTTAAAACTTATTTTTTTCTTTTTTTGTTTCAAAAGTGAATAACACAATTAAAGCGTCATTTTGAAACTGAAAGAAATTAAAGATTGCAAACAAATGGGCACAAGGCTCAAATTTATTTAATAGGATGGTAATCAACTAAAGGCGTGATTCCATAGAGTATTTACAAAAGTTGGAAATGGCAATTATGCGGAAAATGCTACATTGAAAGCAATAACCACTATTCCCTTACAACTTTGAGTTCCAACTGTGCTTGTCGCTTCAGATTGGCGATGATTTGATCGTAGATCCTTTGATGGAAAAGACGATTCAGGTGACGAAGTATGGACTGATGCAGTTACTTTGTCATAAATCCCTAATTTTTGCCTAGATTGCCCTTTCAGGTTTTCAATCTACCAGGATGAATTTTTTTCTGTTTATTGTCTCTAATTTTTGCCTGGACCGCCCTTTCAGGTTTTCAGTCCACCGAGACGCTCATTTTTGCCTAAGTCGCCCTTTGCGGGTTTTCGACTTACCGAGCTGTTCTTTTGTATTTTTTTAGACAAAGTATTTCTTGACTGCATCAGCATTCACAGGATGTGGGAGTTCATCACCATCCATGGTTGCAAGAGTCATGGCGCCGCCAGAAAATGTTCTTTTGACAACATACGGGCCTTCGTAATTAGGAGACCATTTGCCCCTAGAATCTGGTTGAAAAGACAAGATCTTTTTAAGCACGAGGTCGCCTTCTTGAAATTCACGAGGTCGAACCTTTTTGTTGAAGGCTTGTTTCATCCTTGCTTGGTATAACTGTCCATGGCATAAAGCAGTCATACGTTTTTCTTCGATTAAGTTCAACTGATCGTATCTGTTTTGACACCATTCAGCCTCTGATAACTTCGTCTCCATGAGGACTCTCATTGATGGTATTTCAACTTCTACGGGGAGCACAGCTTCCATGCCGTATACTAGAGAAAAGGGAGTTGCCCCTGTTGAAGTACGCACTGAAGTACGGTACCCATGTAAAGCAAATGGCAGCATTTCGTGCCAGTCTCTGTAAGTGACGACCATTTTCTGGATGATCTTCTTAATGTTCTTGTTGGCAGCTTCAACGGCGCCGTTCATTTTTGGTCTGTAAGGAGAAGAGTTA
Organism: Vicia villosa; assembly: GCF_029867415.1. Lineage (NCBI taxonomy): Eukaryota > Viridiplantae > Streptophyta > Magnoliopsida > Fabales > Fabaceae > Vicia > Vicia villosa. Next base: position 39,097,208 of record NC_081185.1, on the reverse strand, counting down.
TGATGCTCAATCTTGAATTCCTCACACAGTTCTTTCATCCTTTTGTTATTCAAGTTCGAACCATTGTCAGTAATGATCTTGCTGGGAATACCATATCGGCAAATGATGTTGTTCTTGATAAACCTTACAACCACTTGTCTTGTAACGTTGGCGTACGATGCTGCTTCGACCCATTTGGTGAAGTAATCAATAGCCACCAAGATGAAACGATGACCATTTGAAGCTTTCGGTTCGATCATTCCGATCATGTCGATACCCCACATGGAGAAAGGCCATGGAGATGAGAGAATGTTGAGTAGAGTCGGTGGCACATGGATCTTATCTGCGTAGATCTGGCACTTGTGACATCTCTTCACGTGTTTACAACAATCAGATACCATTGTCAACCAATAGTATCCTGCTCTTAAGATCTTTTTGGTCATTGCTTGCCCATTTGAATGAGTTCCAAAGGACCCTTCATGTACTTCATGCATTAACATGTCTGCTTCGTGTCTATCCACGCATCTGAGCAAAACCATGTCGAAGTTTCTTTTGTATAGCACATCTCCGTTCAGGAAGAAACTGCCAGAAAGCCTCCTTAGAGTTTTCTTATCTTTGTTTGATGCCCCAATTGGGTACTCTTGAGTTTGAAGGAAGCGTTTGATGTCGTGAAACCACGGTTTATCATCGATGACTGCTTCGGTTGCAAACACATAAGCGGGCCTTTCAAGGCGCGTGATTCTGACTGTAGGCATATCATTCCAGTGATTGACTTTGAACATAGAAGATAGAGTAGCCAAGGCGTCTGCCATTCGATTCTGATCTCGAGGTATATGATGCAACTCAACTTTGTTGAAGAAAGTCAACAGACGTCTTGCATAATCTCTGTAAGGAATCAAACCAGGGTGGTAAGTTTCCCATTTGTCTTTGATTTGGTTGATCACGAGGGCTGAATCTCCATATATGTCTAGGATCTTGATCCTTAAGTCAATGGCTTCTTCGAGACCCATGATACAAGCTTCATATTCTGCGATGTTGTTGGTGCAATCAAATAGTAGTCTGGCGGAGAATGGGATATGAGTACCCTTGGGAGTGATGATGATTGCCCCAATTCCATTGCCAAAAGCGTTTACTGCTCCATCAAAAATTAGGCCCCATCTTGATCCAGGCTCAGGACCTTCTTCTGGTAACGGTTCGTCGCAATCTTTCATCTTCAAGTACAAGACATCTTCATCAGGAAAGTCAAACTTGAGAGATTGATATTCATTGATTGGTTGATGCGCCAAGTGATCGGTGAGAATGCTTCCTTTGACCGCTTTTTGAGCACGGTATTCAATGTCATATTCGGATAACAGCATTTGCCACCGGGCAATCCTTCCTGTTAAGGCAGGCTTTTCAAAGACATACTTGATCGGATCCATTTTGGAGATTAACCAAGTAGTATTGTTGATCATGTATTGGCGGAGACGTTTTGAAGCCCAAGCCAAAGCACAACATGTTTTTTCGAGCATGGAGTAACGAGACTCACAGTCTGTGAATTTCTTACTCAACTAATAGATGGCATGCTCCTTCTTACCGGTTTCATCTTGTTGTCCAAGCATACAACCCATGGATTCTTCTAACACGGTAAGGTACATGATTAGTGGTCTTCCTTCAACTGGAGGAATCAATATTGGTGGTTCTAACAGGTACTCTTTGATACTGTCGAACGCTTTCTGGCAATCTTCAGTCCATACAACCCCTTGATCTTTGCGGAGAAGCTTGAAAATTGGCCCACAAGTAGCAGTCATTTGAGAGATGAATCTGGAGATATAGTTCAATCGTCCGAGAAATCCTCTAACTTGCTTTTCAGTTTTTGGTGCAGGCATCTCTTGAATAGCTCTGACTTTGTCGGGATCTACTTCAATACCTCTTTGGCTGACAATGAAACCCAAGAGTTTTCCAGATCTAACCCCAAAAGTACATTTGTTAGGATTCAAGCGAAGCTGATATTTCCTTAGTCGTTGAAACAACTTCAAAAGGTATTCAATATGTTCTTCTTCTGTGCTGGACTTGGCTATCATGTCGTCCACATAAACTTCTATTTCTTTATGCATCATGTCATGAAATAGAGTAGTCATTGCCCTTTGGTAAGTTGCACCTGCATTCTTTAATCCAAACGGCATCACTTTGTAGCAAAAGGTACCCCATGGGGTGATGAAAGATGTCTTCTCCATGTCTTCAGGAGCCATCTTGATCTGATTATAACCAGAGAACCCTTCCATGAAGGAAAAGACGTTGAACTTAGCGGTGTTATCAACCAACATGTCAATATGTGGTAACGGAAAGTCATCTTTTGGACTGGCTTTGTTCAAGTCACGGTAGTCAACACACATTCTGACTTTGCCATCTTTCTTCGGAACTGGCACTATGTTAGCCAACCATTGAGGATACTCAGAGGTGACAAGAAAACCTGCGTCGAGTTGCTTTTGAACTTCCACTTTGATCTTGTTAGCCATATCAGGGTGAGTCCTTCCCAATTTCTGCTTAACCGGCGCACATTCTGGCTTCAATGGCAAGTAATGCTGAACAATATTGGTATCCAACCTAGGCATGTCTTGGTAGGACCAGGCAAACACGTCAACATATTCTTTGAGAAGGTCTGTCAACTTACTCTTGATATCAGTATCAAGCAGCGATCCAATGGTCACTTCTTTTTTGTCTTCTTCAGAACCCAAGTTGATCTTTTCTAAAGGCTCTTTGTGAGGCAGAATGGCTCTTTCCTCGTGCTTAAGTAATCGAGAGATCTCGTCCGGGAACTCCTCTTCTTCCTCTTCTTCGGCTTCGAACACAGGAAACTCAAAGTTGGGAGAGGGCATAGGGTTATTGCATTCAATGGGTTTATCAATAGTAAATCTGCACATGTGATTTATATTTATTTCAGAAAATTTATGAATGCAAGAGTGTATGCAGATTTTTTTTGAAAAAGTTTTTTTTTTATTTTGGTTTTTTAGGATTACCATTTCTAGAAAAATTAAAAATAAAACATATAATGTAGGGAATTCAAAATGACACTTTATTTATGATTCATTTTTGAAACAAAGCCCTAAACACAAACTCATTTGTCTTGGGCAGGACAAAGAGGGAAACTTTTTAAACAAAGCCTTATACACAAAGTTATTTGGGCGGAACATTTAAAAGTAAAGCCCTATAAAACATCTCTCTGCTTTGGGCAAGGCAGGAGGTCAAAATAACAGCGAGGTGATTACTTTGAGCGGCGAACAACATTCGGAACGTCGACAGCTTTCCAGTAGCAACGAACTCCTCTGTGTATTATGTATTCAGGAAAATTCTCAGAATTGTCTTCAGTTTTGACATTGACCGCTGGTCGAGCAGGATTTGAAGGTCCTGGTTTGTCAACCTTGTTCTTTGTAGAGTTGAAACGGTCTTCTTCTACTTCTTGAAGAGCATAAGACGAGTCACAATCTTCAGAATTTTCAGGGTGTTCTTCCCAGTCTTCAGGATGAAGAGACTCATTGTCAGCGACACTTTCTGAGTCAGTTGCGGGACCATCTTCCCCTTCATCTTCAAAAATGGCATTTATGTGATAATAACCATCTTCAGGATTGTTAATCTTGGCAGATGCATTGAATCCGAAATCTCCAGTAATTTCAGGTTGCCGAGAAAATTGACAGGGCTGATAAGCCTCTTCTGGTTGACTATTATATTCAAAGGGATCTCCCCATCCAGTTGGTTGGATATCTTCAATCGCAATCTTTGAACTTTCAGGCGCAATATATTTCACCATATAATCAAATTTTCCACTTGGTTGTCCCAAGGTGTCCCAGATTTCTGCAGGAACAGGCTCAGTTTCTTTGCCTTTGTATTTCTCTGAAGGAGGATATGGTTCTTCCTGAGATATGTATCCCGAGTCATTGAGATAACATTTCCATTCTTCTTCATCATCGGAGAGACCTTCTTCGATGCATTCTTCGATAAGGACATTAACCTCTTGAGGAATTGGGTTAAGGAATCCTCCACTAATGAATGTTTCTTTGATCGGACGAAGGGTTTCATCCTTCTTGGTGCAGTTTGAGAATGTTGGTGAACATCCGAGACCTGCTCTAGTTTCATTCTTGGTAGGGATCACAACTTGCCCCCAGCCAGTGGTAGTTCCATCTTTCACTACTTTTACCGCCTCTTTGTAAGAAGAGATTGATGCTTTCTTTTTGGAGGATTCGTCTTCTAAAGAGAGACCTTGGAACTGTGTTCCTTCCACATCATCAGCACTAATGAAAGAGAAATTGGATAAATGGCTCACCATCAAGGCTTGTTCTCCACTTATTGTTACCAATTTTCCATTTGTTACAAATTTTAACTTTTGGTGGAGCGTAGAAGTTACTGCCCCTGCTTCATGGATCCATGGTCGTCCTAACAGACAGCTATAAGCAGCTTGAATGTCCATGACTTGGAAAGTGATTTGAAATGTATGTGGACCAATTGTCATGGGAAGGTTGACTTCGCCGATAACAGATTTTCGCGAACCATCAAATGCTTTGACTACTACACCACTAAACTTCATAGGCATTCCTTGGTAAGACAAGCGAGCAAGAGTCGTCTTTGGCATAACATTCAAGGAAGATCCAGTGTCTACCAACACATTGGACAAAGAGTCTGACTGACAATTCATAGAAATGTGCAAAGAAAGATTGTGATTTTTACCCTCCTCGGGGAGTTCTTCATCACAGAAGCTTAAATTGTTACAAGCTGTTATGTTGGCTATTATCCCATCAAAGTGATCAACAGTCACATCATGGTCTACAAAAGCTTGATCTAAGACCTTCATCAGGGCTTCCCTGTGGGCTTCTGAATTCAACAACAATGAAAGTATTGAGATTTTTGAAGGAGTCTGCATAAGCTGATCCACAATCTTGTATTCACTTCTTTTGATAAGCTTCAAAATTTCGTCAAAGTCAAGATTGACATTGGTTCCACTGGATTAACCAACATCAGTGTTTGTATTACTGACAGGAGTTTCCACAGGATTTCCCACTAGAACATTGACAGGATTTTGTCCGGTTGCAGGAGCAACAGGCTGCTTCGGAGGTAGTGGAGTATATACACGTCCACTTCTTGTTACTCGACTCACATCAGCAATGTTCACGACAGATGAAAGAGTAGGTAAAGGAACTTCTTGTCCATTCTTTATCATTGTTGCACTGTAGTTGTATGGAACTGCCTTGTCAGAGTCATAAGGAACAGGTCCAGGTAGACAAATGATCAAAGGAGCAATAGGAACCTTTGGCTTGTTGTAAGTAACTTCTATGCGCTTAGGCATGTTGAAATGAGGAACAATGACGTTAACTTTAGGCATTTCCGAGTTGATATCTGAGACTAAAAGCTCATGCGGATAACATCCTATCATGTTAACTTCATTCACATCCCTATTTCTGTAGATCTGAATAGTACCATTATCCAACAGTACTTGGAGATCTCTTCTCACAATTGAACATCCGTGAGGATCTACACAACATATGCTACAGGAACCATATTGATGCTGGCGAAAACTCGGCCCTCGACAGAGAGTGGCGTGCATTTGTACCAAATCGGCTCTTGAGAAATTGATATTATAGACTCGGTACGGACCAAGACATCCATACACCATGTTTACAACATGCTCTCCATGATTGGGCAGCGGATTTGCTTGCACATTTGGGTTCAAATTTCTGAAAGAGAGAAGATTAGATCTAACCAACCTTTGAACTTCATATTTCAAAGCTATGCAATGCTCAAGATCATGGCCAGGTGCTCCTTGATGATAAGGGCATGAGACCTCAGCTTTGTACCACCATGGGAGTTTCTTAGGTACTGGTGGTGGTGCTTTAGTTTGGACAAGACCTCTTTCAATCAAAGAAGGGTACAATTCTGTGTAGGTCATTGGAATCGGATCAAACTGTGGAGCTCTTTGCACACGATTCTGATTATTGTTAAGCTGCTGAGCCTGTTGTCGAGGCTGTTGTTGCTGAAACTGAGGAGTGAATCCCGGATTCGGTGTTGTATTAACGGCTGGCGCAATAGCAGCTACCTGTTGTTGACGATTGACATTTCCTCTTGGCCTCCCTTGGGATACCATGTCAACACTTTGTTCCTTCTTCTTTTGGAAACCACTTCCGAACTTTTTGGTTCCACTTGAAGATCCACCTTCTTTAGTTAGACGTCCGGTTCGGACTCCTTCTTCTAAACGCATCCCCATGTTTACCATTTCGGTGAAATCACTTGGAGCACTAGCAATCATGCGTTCATAATAAAACGGACTGAGAGTATTCAAGAAGATCTTTGTCATCTCTTTCTCTTTTAACGGTGGATTAATCTGAGTAGCAGTTTCTCTCCATCGTTGGGCATACTCTTTGAAAGCTTCATGGTCTTTCTGAGCCATGGATCGAAGCTGATCTCTGTCTGGAGCCATATCCGAGTTATACTTGTATTGTCGGACAAAGGCCTCGCCTAGGTCATTGAAAGTCCGAATATTGGTGCTATCCAGACCTGTGTACCACTTCAGTGCGGCACCAGTCAAACTGTCTTGAAAGTAATGGATAAGCAACTGATGATTCCAAACAAATCTGCATAAGTAGACATCTTCCTGGCATACATCACAAGATGGCTTTGTGGACAAGAACTACCTTTGTACTTCTCAAAGTCAGGGACCTTGAATTTAGCAGGTATTTGTACACTGGGAACCAAACATAGCTCCTGGGCATTCTTTCCAAACAAATCTTTTCCACGGATAGCTTTAACTTCCAACTGCATCTTGTTAAACTGCTCTTGGAGATCTCCCACAAGATTACGCTGATTTGTGCTATCACCTTGATCATGATAAATCTCATTGCCATCATAAGGAACAGTGTGAACCGTAGGAGTCGGAACCGTCATAGTGGGTTGAGAAAGTGCCATAGTGACTTGAGAAAAAGTTACCCCCTGATTTGGAGTGAACTGTGAACTTTGTGCAGCAGGCGCTTCAGTTGTGGATGTTTGAACCCCAGAAACATTATGGCGGAAACCTGTACCGAAGCTGAAAGGCGTGCCCCAACCTTCTGGCATGGAGAAAGATGGAATGCTGAATGCGACTGTAGAAACTGGAGTAGTGACCTCAGATGTCACTGTTGCTTGACTGTTGGGTGGCGGAGGCTGATTCTGTGCGGCCATTAAGGAGTCAACCAGAGTAGTGAGACTTTCCAATTTTTCCTGAAGAGTGGTCACTGTACCACGAAGCTCAATATTCTCTTGTTCAGAACTTTCCATTATTCTTCTTCTTCTTGAACGAGTATTGTATCTGTGATCTGATTGCGAGCGTGGTCGAGAAACTTTGAGACGCGACAGCTTGACAATCTATTGGAGAGAGATCCAAAAGATAAGACTCTATACAACAGACTCGATATGCAGAATGATGTATGCAAAAAAAAGTTTATGATTTTTTCCAAATATTTTAAAGATTATTTCCTTGCAAACTTTGGAACACAAACTATTCTTTTATTGAATAAATGGGAAATGTTACAACATTGGAGCGTAGCTCCTTACAAAAGCAAATGATAAATAAAAGCTAAACAATCCTAAGCATCTTCATCAGATGAAGAACCAAATGCATTGTGCAGCTTGAGTTTCATGATTTCTTTCCCATAATAAGCTTTCAACTTGGCCTTTTCGGTCCTCAGCTTGTCAATCACATTCTTCCAGTCGTCAGGAGTTGGAGCGTTGCTCGTTGAACCTTCAAGATTTCTCTTGCTTTCTTTGATGTACCTTTTGATTGCAGCGTCTTTCTGACGAATCTTCTCATCTTTGCTCATGAGCCATCCATCTTGACGGTAAAGAGTTTCTTCGTGATCTTTCACTCGTTTCTTCAACCTTCTGTTTTCCACATCGGTCTTACGAAACTTTTCTTCCCAAGCATCTTTCTCTATCCTCATCTTGGCTAAAGTGTCTTGGTATTCCTCCATAGTGGGAATGTTGGGCAATTGAGATACTGCAGGGAACATGGGTTTTTCACAAACATAAGGCATTTGAAACTCCTTTGCTCTTTTCTTTACCCAGCAGGTGTAGGTGTCCACGGCAATGCAATTTCTCGCTTCACCTTTTTCTTTCCATCGGACGTCGTACCAAGCTCTTACCATTCTTGTTTTCAACCTTTGAGGATCATCCCCTTCTTTGTAAAAGTAGCATTCCACTGCGAGACCAAAGGGTTTAGTTGAATTTGCATACCCGAGTTGTCGTCGGGCTAAAATCGGATTGTAGTTAATTCCTCCTTGTGTACCAATGAGGGGTACGTTGGCGAACTCTCCATAACTTTCAATGGTTTCTGTACCACAGTGAGCCAAGGTATACCAACGGATATCATTATTAGTAAGAGACATAAGTCTTCGAGGCCAACGCAAGCCTTCTCGGTTTTCTGTGAAAATAGGAGACTCAGGTAAGTGTGAAACAATCCATTGGAACAACAGAGGTGCACAACAAACAATGATTCCACCGCCTTGGCGATTCCTATGATGAACAGAGAAATACATGTCACCAAGCAAAGTCGGAACAGGATTTCCAATCAGAAAGACCTTTATGGCATTGATATCAACAAAGTCGTTGACGTTGGGAAACAGAACTAACCCATAGATGAGCAGGGCTAGTACAGCTTCAAAAGCTATCATGCTACTAGTTTCGATGAAATCAAAGGCTTTCTTTATTAGGAAGTGTGAAGTTAGACCCGGGAGGTTTCCTTTGGTAGTCCAATTACTCTCTACTTCAGATTTCTTCAAGTGGACGCTCGCTGCAATGACGTGTGACTTAGGAATGGCTTCCAAACCATTGAAGGGTATTTTGTCAGACACAGGAATACCCAAAAGATTGGCATATTCTTCCAAGGTCGGTACCAACTGGTAGTCTGGAAAGGTAAAACAACGGTAGACGGGATCATAAAACTGAACCAGAGTTTTGAGAAGTCCTTCATCAACATGAGTATTCAGGATAGGAAAAAGCTTTCCATAACTTTCCCTAAAATCCGAAGGATCTTGTACAAAAGATGATAACTCTATCAGTTTTCCCACATCAGGCGCTTTGAAACCATATTTCTTGGTATGCCTCTTTACCTCTGCCATAACTTAATCCTAATGTTTGCAAAGAAAATTTCTCTAAATCTTTGGAAAAATCATGTTTTTATGGAAAAAAGATGGTTTTTTTTTTAATGAATGTATGAATGTGTGGATGCATGAATGCCACATATTCAAACATGGTAAAACAGACATGGTAATACGAACATGGTAACGCAAACATGGTACACAAACATGGTAACACAAACATGGTACACATAGGTTCAAAGGTCCAGCGTCACGAGCATGAGGTCAGAGAACCAAAAATGGGATAGTTCTAGTTAATCACATGTACAACATGTTCTACTGATACGTCAGAGTCTACATTTTTCTTTCGGATATTACCGGCTTTCCACAATTCATCTCATGAGCCAGTAATATTCTCAAGAAAAACTCGTCTGAGTGTGGTTCTACGCATGACAACTATCCAAGTCTTCACCTGGATCGTTTCTGCACCACGCCCTAATAAGGCCAGGATGGGTTGGGGTTCTACGGCCAACTCAGCTTCTACAGTTCAATGCAGCAATAATGTTTTCGCTACGAAACATGCTAAACATATATTACCAACAAGGAACCTCCACTGAGCGGAAGGATTCTCACGTACGCCTGTACATGACTATACCCTCCACCTAATTTCTTATGTGTACTTAATCCGGGTTAGGATTTGTCCATAATGTATCACTTGTAACAGAACCACACAAGTAACAGAACCAAAGAATCACACATGTAACAAAAATTAAAATAAAAACAATAATTAGAAATAACCCTTCCTTTGGAAACAATAAAAAGATGGTCCCCAGTGGAGTCGCCATTTTTCTGTCGCGGGCGAAAAATCGTTTTGTTCCTCTTTTTTGTGGGATGAGACACCTGATGCCTTCTTTGGGCTCGAGTGCTCATAAAAAATGATTTTTCTTTGTTTCGACCAAACTTTTTATTGTTTCCAAAGTAGGAAAAGGAAAAAAGCTGCAATAACCTAAAAGTGGGGGGAGAGATCTTGGGTAAGAGGGTTGGTTATACGAAGGGAAGGTATTAGCACCCAACGTATCTATAGTACTCTATAGGATTCTTTATTGTTTTTCATTCCATGTTACGGTGGAGGTTCTGTTGTGAAATAGGTGGGACCTAAGGTGTTTGTTTGATTATGCTCGCAAAGATCATCGCAATCCTCTGCATACATATCCCCTAGAGGGAATCAGAGCATCTGTAGCTCGGGGTCTACGGGTGCTAAGGTTTGAATGGTTTGAGGGAGAAGTTTTGCTCGCCAAGGATACGACCTTGTGCCTACGTATTCTCAAAGGGATGTTGAGAAAGTCAGAGCAATCGTAGTTCCCACTTATGCTAGTGGAAGCAAAGGATAAGAGACAAATGTCATCTAAATGTTCGATGTATCTAATCTATATCATCACATACATCTGTTTGTTTTTTGTTTGAAAATCTTTTCATTATAAGCCCTGGGCCATGCCACTTATGGCGCTTAGAATGATAAAGATGTTTTTGTTTGTTTAACCAGCCTTGTGGCAAAAACTTTCAATGAAGTCAGCCTTGTGACAAAAAGTTTTGATTAATCAGCCAGCCTCGTGGCAAAAGTTTCAATGAAGTCAGCCTTGTGACAAAAACTTTGATTAATCAGCCAGTACGGTGGCAAAACGGTTTGATTGATTAGCCAGCCTTGTGGCAAAAAAAGTTTGATTGATTAGCCAGCCTTGTGGCAAAAAAGTTTGATTGATTGATTGTTTGTGATGATATAGAAGAGATACTCCTATCATAGAGATGATAAATGTCTAATCTCCTAGGGTATTTGATTTGGATATTGGGGATGCTTATAAGAAGCCCGTGGGTCCTTGTACGAAGCCTAAGAGGAGGCTATCCGAGGGTCCTTGCATTGTAAGCCCAAGAGGAGGCTATGGGAGGGACAATCCAGGGTCCTTGCATTGTAAGCCCAAGAGGAGGCTATGGGAGGGACACTCGTTTGTACAAAGCCCAAGGGGAGGCATGGTATAGTTGGTTTGAGCTCTTAGAGCGATTTCACCGGGAAACCATACTCTATGTCCTAACCTAAACTAGGGAGATTCTTTGCACGAAGCCCAATAGGAGGCTATGGGGAACCTAGTGTTGTACTAAGTTGAACAAGCACACATATCACACATATGAACAAACATGAACAAGTATGAACAAACATGAATAGGCATGAACAAGTTATGAATAAGCATATATATGAGAAAGTGTGTGTATATAATGGAGTTTATGAAGGAAATATACCTGTAAGCATGATCCATTTGTATACAAAGGGGTTCGGGACTTATACTCGATGAAAGGTCCACTTGAATTTATTCAAAGCTATGTAAACAGGTATTTACAAAGGGGCTTGGGACTTATACCTACATGGAGGCCCATGGTATTTTATGAAACATGGTTGATTGTTTTATTTACAGACGCGTCGTTTGAAAAAAAACCGTTTGAAAGTTGTTTTGAAAGAAGTTTTCTTTTTTGTACAAAGAAAAAGAAAAGGGTATGAAAGGGGCTTGGGACTTATACCTACATGGAGGCCCATGGTATATTTGAAAAGTTTTGAATAATTTGGAGTTTTGTTGTTTTGAAAATGATTTGAAAATTGTTTGAAAAGGTTTTGTTTTTGAAGAAGTTTTATTGTTAAAAAAAACTGTACAAAAGAAAAAAAAGAAATGGGACTTACACTCTCTAATATTCGAGAGGCCCCACTTCATTTTGAAAATCGATTGATTAATCAAAAAGGATTTAAAAAAAAAGTGGTTTATCGTTTTGAAAAAGAATCGCGATCGCTCGTCTTAAAACGATTTGAATTTGAAAGAAAACAACTTAATTAAGTTAAAACAAGTTTTAATACTCAATTAAGACCTAAATGATTAGGGTTTGATCACAAAAAAAATTTACAAGTGATTAGGTTAAAAATTAAATGAAAAACAATATTTAAAGTATTTAAAAACACTTAAAAATGTATCATTTTAAACCTAATTAAAAGCATATTAAATAAATCTTTTTTTGTGATTTTTTTTGATATTGTTAAAATATGTATATTAAATAAAAGGTGTGTAAAAAATGAAGAAAAAATAAGTTGATTTGATTAGTTAAATAATTAGTTAAAGTTGTTAAGAAAATTGAAGAAAAATAGTGTTAAAAAAAAGGTTTTGGTCCCTAAGGGTGTTGAACCCACGACCTTATGCTCACCACTCAAAAGCATAACCAACTGGACCACGCGCGTGGTCTGATTAACAAAGGCAAAAGATTTGATTATATTTCAAACTCAACATTTAAATTTCCTTCGCAAAAAATGGCGCCAAGAACACCATCCCCATTTGAATTTGAAAATCTTCAAAACTGAACCAAATTGATCAAGTGAAGGGTGTATCTCACTCGTTTTTCCATAAGGAACATGATGGTGCCATTTAATTTCATTTATTTTTGCTCTAAGATGGTTAATTTTCTGATGAACACGAAGAACCCTAATATGACAAATCATTGTGAAATCATGTATGTGCAAGTTATGATGCAATTGATTGAGGGTTAATGATCCTCATAGGTGCAGAAACAAGATGGTATGTTCATATTTCATTTATGATGCATGGAGAATAGAGTTTGAAGTTCAAGTAGCTTACCTTCAAAAACGGCCAAACTGGGAATCGAATTCTGAGTTAGAGGTGTTGCAGCTGCTTTGTAATGATCTGGATAGCTTCAATGATGATTATGGAACATGTCTGGATGCTTGGAACCACCTGGATTCATCTGAGCATGACCATGGTACCCGATCTGCAGAAGTTTCAAGAGTGAATCGAATTTGATGATGGAGATGTTACAGGTCATATGTGAGTGTTTGGATCATTCATATGAAGTATATGGAAGGTGTTAGAAGTGATAGTTTGGACAGAAATGATCTGGAATGAAAATTGGCATGATAAGGTTCATTATATGCAAACATGGAGGTTGAAGAGTGATTCTGAGTTTTATGTGTTTTTGGGGTGTGTGAATGATTCAAACACATCCCAAATGATGTTTATGAGATGTTAGAACCATCACTTTGGTCATAACTCAAAGGGTTTGGAGGTTGAGTTTTCTACCTCTTTGAAAACTATGAAACTTGCAATTCAAGAAAGAAGAGAGAAAACCTATAATTGTGAGGTTTTGGTGTGATTTGAAGAGTGGAAATGATCTCTATTTATAGGCCATGGATTCTGAATTCAGAGCTTTGCAACTTGCTTCAAAGTTTGATGATTTGGCTTAAGGGATAGAAAGGAATCTTTTACATTAAATGCATATGGTTAAAGTTACTAAACCATGGTTAAATTCCAAGCTTCCTATCCTCTTCCATTCTGATCTTCAAATCAGAAAATATCATTCAATTATTGCTTCTATGCATCATTACTTGGATTATAGGTCATGTAGTCTTGAAACTTAGTGAAAAATGGTGAAAATTCAAGTGAAAATGATCACTAATGTCAAAATTCAAAACCATGGCTACACTCCATATTTTTTCATGCTCTTGGACATTTTGGAAAGCTCATGTTACACACTTCAAAACCCTAGTTGGAAGTTTCTTCAAGACCTTTAAGGAAATGGGTGAAAAAGATCCATGAACTTTGAAGAAAATGAAGTTTTAAGTGAAATTTTCCAAAGATGCCAACTTTGAAGCACCATATCTCTTAAATGGTTGATCTTATGGAAAAAAATTATATGTGTCAAAGTTGTTTATTGGATCAAAATCTACAACTTTCATGTTGGAAGTTTTTTTCAATTTGTAGGTGAAATTTTGAGAAATTCCCTTCCAAAGTTTGGAAAAAACCATGCAAAACACTTAGAAAATTTTCTAAGTATGGAAAGTCAAAGGTCATGTATCATATATTGATGATTTTCAACTTCAAAAGTCATGGTTGACCAAAATTCCCAAAAGTCAAAGGTGTTCTTGTACAGTTGACTTTTTCAGACGAATCGCGTTTCTGGAGATTTCAAATGAAACAGGCTATCCTCACCAAATGAATGGTATGAATGGATCATATTGAGGCATTAGAGGATATTGAATCATAGTTTGAGTTGTGACATCTTGTCCTGATTAAAAAGTCAGTTGTTTAGATGAATTAGGTCAAAAACCCTAATTGTCGACCAGATGAAATTGATGACTGTAGGTCTTGAATTGAGATGTAATTTCCATTGGATGTCGTCATAGGGATTATTTGAAGATGATTGAAACTTTTGATTGACTTCCTGGGGATTTTTAGGGTTTCCCAAATGTGATCCCTGATTTCAGTCCCTCATAGTTCAAAACCCTGATCTGAGGATTTGTCTGATCAATCTTTGTGTAGGAGATGTCTTGAGCTAATGGATTAGGTCAAAATGATGTACTTGGGGTCTTGAGGTCTTGTCCCAAGTCATTGGGTCAAATCCTGAGCAAAAGTCAAGAGTATGCTATCTTCAGTCAAAACCCTAATCTGGTTGGTTCAGAGCCTTTGAGCTTGTTGAAATGAATCTCTGAGGACCAAATGTTGATTTTTGATGAAGATGATTCATTTGAGATGAAGGGAGAACAAAACCCTATTTGATTGTTGCTTGTACTGATGAGTGATTTCTTGATTAAATCCCTGCTGAGTCACAAGTAGCAAACACAAACTATGCAATTTGTTAGAGATGCAAATGATGCATATGCAATGATATGAGGTGGTATCTTAGGTCAAAAATTGGGGTATGACACTAATCCAGAAGTATGAAGCCTTTAAGATGGAGGATGATGAAAACATTGAAACAATGTTCTCAAGATTTCAAACTCTAACTGCTGGATTAAGAGTACTTGACAAGGGATATACAAAAGCTGATCATGTCAAGAAGATCATCAGAAGCTTGCCCAGAAGATGGGGCCCAATGGTGACTTCATTCAAGATAGAAAAGAATCTGAATGAAGTCTCTTTGGAAGAGTTGATTAGCGCTTTGAGGAGTCATGAAATAGAGCTGGATGCTAATGAACCTCCGAAGAAAGGTAAGTCTATTGCATTAAAATCTTTAAATAAAAAATGCACTAATGCTTTTCAGGCTGAAGAAGAAGATTCTGAAGAGTCAGAATCAGAAGAAGAAGAAGATGAACTGTCCATGATCTCTAGAAGGGTAAACCAACTCTGGAAGAGCAAACAAAGGAAGTTCAAGAACTTCAGAAGTTCAAGAACTTCAGAAGTTCAAAAAAGCCTGAAAGAGGAGAATCTTCTGGAATCAGAAGATTTGACAAAAAGAAGGTCACGTGCTTTGAGTGCAAGGAGCCAGGTCACTACAAAAGTGAGTGTCCAAAGCTTCAGAGGGAGAAGCCCAAGAAGAAGTTCCAGAAGAAAAAAGGTCTTATGGCAACTTGGGATGATTCAGATTCATCTGGATCAGAATCAGACTCTGAAGATGAGCAGGCAAACATTGCGCTCATGGCCACTGTTGAGGATGGATCAGAATCTACATTAGAATCAGACTCAGACTCTGAAGAGGTATTTGAATCTGAAGAAGCCACTGTTCTGGAACTCAAGGCTCAACTTAGTATCAAATACAAAAAGCTGAAGAATCTATTTGAATCTGAAACTAAGAAGCTTGAAGTAGAAAATTCTGAACTAAAAGAAAAAGTTTTAAAATTATCCAAAGATGTTGAATCATCTTCTGGTTCAGAAAAATTTATTCCTAGCTTGAACAATATTCTTAAAGAATATGACTTGAGTTTTAGGAAGTTCTTATCTAGAGGTATTGGAAGAAGTCAACTTGCATCTATGATATATGCTGTTAGGGGAAACAAGAGAGTTGGCATAGGCTATGAGGGTGATACCCCATACAAACTTGAACATGTAGATGATATGACTATAACATACAAGCCCTTGTATGATCAGTTTAAGTATGGCCACTCCCATGATATTAGGCTCACATCACATGCCAAAAGCTTTCACATTACACACACCAATAAGCATGTGACACAAAATAGAAAATATCATGTTGCTCAACCTGAGGAATATCATGATGTACCTCCTGTTGTTTATCATGCTAAACCAAGTTCAATCAGAACTTGAGGTAAACTAACAAGAAAGGACCGAAGAAAATGTGGGTACCTAAGGAGAAGATAATTTATGTTGCAGATATCCTTGGCAGCAAAGAAGACAAAGCAAAACATGTCATGGTACCTGGACTCTGGGTGCTCGCGGCACATGACGGGAAAAAGGTCTATGTTCCAAGATCTAGTGCTTAAGTCCGCTGGAGAAGTCAAGTTTGGAGGAGATGAGAAGGGAAAAATCATTGGCCCAGGAACCATAAGTATTGGTAACTCTCCTTCCATAACTAATGTACTTCTTGTAGATGGATTAGCTCATAACTTATTGTCCATAAGTCAATTAAGTGACAATGGTTATGACATAATCTTCAATCAAAAGTCTTGCAAAGTTGTAAGTCAGAAGGATGGCTCAATCCTATTTACAAGAAAGAGAAAGAACAACATTTACAAGATTGATCTTCAAGATCTTAAGAATCAGAAGGTAACTTGTCTTATGTCTGTTAGTGAAGAGCAATGGGTCTGGCACAGAAGATTAGGCCATGCTAGTTAGAGAAAGATTTTTCAGA
Organism: Vicia villosa; assembly: GCF_029867415.1. Lineage (NCBI taxonomy): Eukaryota > Viridiplantae > Streptophyta > Magnoliopsida > Fabales > Fabaceae > Vicia > Vicia villosa. The sequence continues at coordinate 39,080,526 of NC_081185.1, read as the reverse complement.
TTAACAAACTAAATCTGGTCAGAGGACTCCCTAATCTGAAATATAAATCAGATGCTCTTTGCGAAGCCTGTCAGAAAGGGAAGTTTTCCAAACCTGCATTCAAGTCTAAGAATGTTGTCTCTTCCTCTAGGCCGCTAGAACTTCTGCACATTGATCTGTTTGGCCCAGTCAAAACAGCATCTATCAGAGGGAAGAAATATGGATTAGTCATCGTAGATGATTATAGCCGATGGACATGGGTAAAGTTCTTGAAACACGAGGATGAGTCTCATACAGTATTCTTTGACTTTTGCACTCAAATCCAATCTGAGAAAGAGTGTAAAATCATAAAGGTCAGAAGTGATCATGGTGGCGAATTTGAGAACAGATTCTTTGAGATATATTTCAAAGAAAATGGTATTGCCCATGATTTCTCTTTCCCTAGAACTCCACAGCAAAATGGAGTTGTAGAGCGAAAGAATAGGACTCTACAAGAAATAGCCAGAACCACGATCAATGAAACCAATATGGCTAAGCATTTCTGGGCAGAAGCAATAAATACTGCATGTTATATTCAGAATAAAATCTCTATCAGACCTAATCTCAATAAGACTCCTTATGAATTGCGGAAGAACAGAAAGCCCAACATTTCTTATTGTCATCCTTTTGGATGTATATGTTATATTCTGAACACTAAAGATCATCTGAGTAAGTTTGATTCTAAGGCTCAGAAGTGTTTCCTTCATGGATATTCTGAACGCTCAAAAGGCTACAGAGTATACAATACTGAAACATTGGTTGTTGAAGAACCAATCAATATCAGATTTGATGATAAGCTTGGTCTTGAAAAGCCAAAGCAGTTTAAGAATTTTGCAGATATTGAAATCTCTAACATAGAAGCTGAAGAACCCAGAAGCAAAGTGTCAGAAGATCAAGTTGCTGCTTCACTGGAGAATCTCAGAATTTTTGAAGAGCCAACTATCAGAAGATCTTCTAGACTCAACTCTGCTCACTCAGAAGATGTTATCATTGGCAAGAAAGAAGATCCTATCAGAACAAGAGCATTCCTTAAGAACAATGCAGAATGTCAATTTGGTCTAGTATCTCTTATTGAGCCAACTTCTGTTGATCAAGCTCTGGAGGATGCTGACTGGATAATTGCAATGCAAGCAGAACTAAATCAGTTTACAAGGAATGATGTCTGGGATCTTGTTCCAAGGCCAAAAGGGTTTAACATCATTGGAACTAAGTGGATCTTCAGAAACAAGCTAAGCGAAAAAGGAGAAGTTGTAAGAAACAAAGCTAGACAGGTTGCTCAGGGCTATAGTCAGCAAGAAGGTATTGACTATACAAAAACCTTTGCACCAGTGGCCAGGTTAGAATCTATTCGCTTATTGATTTCTTTTGCCACTCAACTTAACATCACTCTGTATCAGATGGATGTTAAGAGTGTCTTCTTAAATGGTTATATAGATGAGGAAGTTTATGTCCACCAACCTCCTGGTTTTGAAGACTCTAAGTCTCTAGAACATGTTTTTAAACTAAAGAAGTCATTATACGGATTGAAGCAAGCTCCTAGAGCTTGGTATGAAAGATTAAGTTATTTCCTTTTGGATAATGGTTTCACTAGAGGACAAGTGGATACTACTCTCTTTTGTAAAACCTTTAAAAAGGATATTTTAATTTGCCAAATTTATGTTGATGATATTATCTTTGAAACCTCTAATGCTACACTTGGAAAGGAGTTTGCTAAGTCTATGCAGGCTGAGTTTGAAATGAGCATGACAAGTGAACTCAAGTATTTCCTTGGGATCCAGATCAATCAAACTTCTGATGGAACCTATATTCATCAAGCCAAGTATGTGAAAGAACTTCTGAAGAAGTTTAATCTTTCAGAAAGCAAAGAAGCAAAAACTCCTATGCATCCAACGTGTCCTAGGTAAGGATGAGGTAAGTAAGAAGGTAGATCAGAAGCTCTACAGAGGTATGATTGGATCTCTTCTATATCTTACTTCTTCTAGACCTAATATTTTATTCAATGATTGTCTGTGTGCAAGATTCCAATCAGATCCTAGAGAATCTCACTTAACAGCTGTTAAGAGAATTCGGAGGTATCTGAAAGGTACTACTAATGTTGGTTAGTCTACAGAAGATCTGAAGAATACAACTTAGTAGGATTTTGTGATGCTTATTACGCTGGAGATAGAGTTGAAAGGAAAAGTACTTCTATAAGTTGTCAATTTCTTGGAAGTCACCTGATCTCTTGGTACACCAAGAAGCAAGCTACAATTGCCCTTTCCACAACAGAAGCAGAATATTGTTCTGCTGCTGGGTGTAGTACACAGATGCACAGGATGAAGAGTCAGCTAGAAGATTATCAAATATATGAGAGTAACATTCCTATCTTCTGTGATAATACTTCTGCGATTTGTTTATCTAAGAATCCAATCTTACATTCCAAGCTAAACATATTGAGATTAAACATCATTTCATTAGGGACTATGTTCAAAATGGTGTTTTTTCTTTAAACTTTGTTGATACAAGCCATCAATGGGCTGATATCTTTACAAAACCCCTTGCTGAAGATAGGTTTAAGTTCATTCTTAAGAAGATCAGTATGGATTTATGCCCAGAATGAAAGGATGAGAAGTTCTGATATATGGATTAGATTTGAAATGATATATTTTATTTTATTATAAGAAGTTCTGATGTTGATGAGTTAGATATTCTGATTCTGTTATTACTAACGTTTCTTATGTCTAAGTTGATTCAGAATCTCTTTTAAAGCAAAATAGTTGTCACCAGCTATTCCAGAAGTTGAACACGTGTTCACTCTATTTCAAATATCACGTTTTACCCTAACGTCACTATACATTAAATGCATTTGATTCTATGTTTTTCTGTAATCCTGTTCATTCAGAAAGATATTGCATTACATTTCAAATTCGTGCCTATATAAACTCATTCCCATAACATTCATCTCTTTACATTCTCTCTCTTTGTTCGTTGTTATTTTTGTGTTCATCTCTCTTGTGTCTTTGCATAAACCCTAGTTTCTAAACCGAATCTTAGTGTGAATCCATGGCTTCATCTTCAAATGTTCAACGCAAGGTATCATCGCAACATCAAGTTCAACAAAGGAGATCTGCATTTACTCCTTCGAAGACTTGTTCAATTCCGGTTAATGAACTGGAGGTTCTCTGCGAAACCATGGTGGATTTTGAAAGTCTTATGGCACATGATTTCAAAACCAAAACTGCAATGTTGGTACAAGAATGGTCTAACTACTTTGAAAGGTTAATTGGACCAGTTTATCCTTTGTTGGTTAAGAATTTCTGGACACATGCTATAGTTACTTCAACTGCCATTATCTCGTTCGTGTTAGGGCATGAAGTTGTTGTGACTGAGAAGCTAATAAGGAAGTTGTATGGTCTTGATGGTTTGGATGGAGTTACTGGTGCTCTTCATGGAAGAACTGATTGGGAGAAAGTTGATCGTGAGTTGTTCTCTTCTGGTATTGCATCTCCGTTCAACACTGCCTTGAAGCCTTCCTACAGAGTATGGGCTGAGATCATTCTGGGATCTCTCTATCATAGGAAACAATCAAGCGCTGCTACCTATGTCAATCAGGATCAGAAGTACATAATATTCTACATTGAAAATGGAATGAAAGTCAATTTACCACACATTATGTTTCAACATCTGAAGACCAACATTGAAGAATCAAGAGATGAAGAACGTCAGAAGAATCCCAACCTCAAAAGAAATTCTATCCCTCTTGGAAGGATGATTTCAGATATTTTGATTGAGAGTGGGTAGATAGAAGTTATGAGAACAGCTGGTCCCGCTGAGTTCTTGACTACTATCCAAGGAGTCATTCTAAATGCTCATTCTCTGAAAAGGATGCAGTTGATTGAAGAAGTAACCACTCTTCCAACAATGTTTCCAGATATTCTGACGAGGAGAACTCTTGTTGTGAGTTTCTCTCACTTGTTCTAAGAGGAGCTAGACAAGTCTGTCAAACGCTATCTGAAGTCATGCGTTAAAGCTCAAACTTCTATTGATCCTGCATGGATTCGAGGAAGAACACTTCCATCTCTGGATGAGTTAAGAAAGAAGGAAAAGAAGAAGAAAGAAAAGAAACTAAAAAGAAAGGCCACAGAAGCAGGACCTGATGCTAAGCCTGCAAAGAAGCAGAAGAACCACGTAGATTCTCTCAAAGTACAATCTGATGATTACCTTGAAAAGCGCATTCATAAAGCTTTTCTTGCAGATTCTTCTGCCCGTCCCCCTCAGAAAAAGCCTCCTCCTTCTGTTATTCCATCCTCTTCTTCAACCATAAACAAAAACCAACCACTTCCTTCTACACCTATTCTGAACCCTCAACCACTAAATGCTATCCCCCAAACTCCTTCTGAAATTTTTCTCTCATCCACCTCCATCACAGATTCTTCATCTTCTTTAACCTCTTCCATCACCCCTACTTTGCTATCTAGAGAATCTAAACCTTACTGTCTTCTGTACCCTGACTATCGTTTCACTTTCAATCCTCTTGAACCATCGATTGGTGTTAGTTATTACATGCTAATGGATAAGGTAAGAATAGGGTTGGATACTCTGAGAGGTGCTTATGACTCCAATTTGGATCATGCTACTTCTAGAGCTTTGTGGAGAATATTTGAGAAGGACATTCAGAATGATATTCTGAACATTTAGAAGAGATGCTTGGCTGCTGCACCTGAATCTCCTGGTTACTTTTTGGATTTAGATGATGGTATGTACTATCATCCTATCAGAAACTGGATACCTCTTGAGAAGAAGAAGTTTGTTGACGAGCTCGAGGAAGTGCATCCACTTGCTATGGTTGTGTGGAAGCCCCATTATAGTGTTCTGACTGGAGACTTTCAGTCAATATTCAACTGGTTAAGGGAGAATCCCTCTGCTAAGGCACCAGATATGGTATATCCAAAAGTTGAATACCCTTCAGAACCTTCTGCTCCTACACCTCCAAGGAACTTGGTTGAAATTCTTAAGGCACTTGAGAATTCAGAAGCTGCACTCCCTGCTCCTGTCTATGCTGAAGCTGATGCTGAGAATCAAGTCATTGAGAATCATTCTGGTGAGAAACTTCCTGTTCAGGAAAATCAAGATGATGTTCTCATGATTGATGCTGCTTTTGAGAATCCTTTTCCTCTTCTGGACAATAGCTTTGACGCTTTTTCTGCTGAACCTTTTGTTCTGGTGAATACCATGAGGGCTCTTTAACAGAATCAAGCTGATCTTGCTTCTCGTCTGGATAAGCATGAGGATACTCACAATGAGTTTCGATCGAAAGCACTGCTGAGATTCAAAACCTTCTGGCCAAGATAGTTTCTAAGCTAGGCTAGTCGTAATGTGTCTTGGTCTTAGTTGTTTTCTTGTTTTCTTGCATCTGTTTTTTGCATCTGCTTCTATCTTTTTGTATCTTCTGATATTTTGTTGAATCAATGAAATATTATCTTCTTCACTTTATGTTGTTTTATCGTCTGAATCTTTTTAAATGCTTTTTGATGTTATGACAAAAAGGGGGAGAAACATGATAATTTATTTGGTTTATTATATCAGTTGCCGGGATTAAGTCTCAACATTCCTAACATTATTTGTAAGTTCTATGTCTTTGAGAATTTTCGCAGGATTGAAGATATTCTAAAAAAGATCAACATGAGAAGCAAATACAAGAGGAAAAGCAATTCTATAAAGAAGCGTGTTCTTGGAAAGTTGAAGCAAGCTTAGTGCTATGAAGCTTCAAGATCAGAAGCAAGAAGAATGTTCTGATATTCTCGTGGCAGAATATGCTCTGGTACATTCTCTTCTCTCATATGCTCTGATACATATTCTTTTTAAGAATTTATCAAAGTTTGCTCTGATACATGTTTTTTCTCTAAAGAATGCTCTGATCCATTCATGCTCTGATTATTTTCGTCTAGCTTGTTCTGAAACATTTCAGGATGTAAAGATGCTCTGATGATGCTCTAATACATTCAAGAATGTTCTGATACAATCAAGCATGCTATGATTCAAGAAGAAATTCAAAGCTCTGAAGCTGTCCTATGGAAGCAAGAAGCATAAGCTCTGGATGTTTTGAAGTTCTAGGCAAAGTGAACGTCTCTACCGAAATGGAAAATACTCAGGGAAGTCTTGTGTTTATAAATTCTTCTAGTATTTATTTCAGGGGGAGATTGTTAATCTCAGGGGGAGACATATTCACACATTCTGATTATATACTTATGCTATAACTGTGTAATTGTCTTTGGTCATCTGATATTCTGATTGCAAATTCATATCAATTATATATGTTTTTGTCATCATCAAAAAGGGGGAGATTGTTAGAACAAGATTTGTTCTGATCAATATTCTTGTTTTGATGATAACAATATATATGAATTTTGTATAAGACAATGTGGTACTCTAATCCTTTACATTTTCCAATTCAGGAATTATATAAGGAGTACGCACAATTCAGCGCCAGAAGCACTGACTCAGAAGGTTCAAGTATGCAACATCAGAACATGCTCTCGCAAGACATCAGAAGATGGTCAAGCAGAATCAGAACATGGTCTATGAAGCATCAGAAGAACATGAGATCAGAAGCAGAAGCACTTAAGTTCTTATGGTATCACGCTAAAGCACTTCAAAGTCAGAAGACAAGAAGATGCTCTGCACCAAGCTGTTTGACTCTGATTATTCAAACATTGTATCTACAAACATCAGATCAGAAGCAAGTACAAGATGATAGGCTACTCTGACTGACAAAAGGAACGTTAGAAGCTACAAAAGGCGAAGTCAATAGAAGCAGTAAAAGCAAGGCTCGAGGTAGTTGACAAATGAGTGAATTTTTAAATGCAAAGCTGTACGGAACACGCAACGCATTAAATGCTCCCAACGGTCATCTTCTCAAACGCCTATAAATAGAAGTTCAGATGAGAAGCTCAACACACAATTCTTGCACAAAAATACAGAAACGTTGTTAAATTCAAAAGCTCTCAAACTTCATCTTCAACCTCACTTCACTTGTAATATCTTAGTGAGATTTAAGCTTAGAACTTAAGAGAAATATCACAGTTGTGATTATTGCTTTCTAAGAAGCATTTGAATACTCTTGTAAACATTTATTTTACATTGATTTGTAAAAGGTTCCTAGAGTGATCAAGTTGTGATCAGTAGACTCTAGAAGACTTAGAAGTTTCTAAGTGGTGATTTCCTAGAGTGATCAAGGTGTGATCAGTATACTCTAGAAGACTTAGAGTATTTCTAAGTGGATAACCATTGTATTCAAGATTGAATAGTGGATTAAATCCTTAGTTGAGGTAAATCACTCTAAGGGGGTGGACTGGAGTAGTTTCGTTAACAACGAACCAGGATAAAAATAACTGTGTTATTTGTTTTTATCTTAAGAGTTTTTAAAGTCACGCTTATTCAAACCCCCCTTTCTAAGTGTTTTTCTATCCTTCAAACGTATCCCTACGCTCGAAGGACATGACCGTTATAATCGAAAGGCATCTAAGAGAAGTTACCCTAAAGGTGGTGGGTGCAAAGAGTGCATTCAATTCAGATATTTATCTTTGAGTTAGGGTTATTCTAAGATTGCTTTTAGTATTGCCATACATACCCTAGTCATACATCTAAATAGTTATATCAACAGTTTATATAGGTGCGGAAAATAAAAGCAGAAAAGTAAAAAGAGTCCTAAGCTATTACATGGCTTTGGGAGAGATACATAATAAGGAGGTGCGAAAAGTAAAAGTAATAGTTAACGCTATTACAACCCTTAGCAGTTACATAATTATAAAAGATGCGCGAAAATAAATCTAACTATTACATAAAGTAAACAGTTACATAATAAAAAAGTAATCGAGAAAAGAATTTAATCGGGAAAAGATAATGTTAATGTTTTTTAAAAGAAGAAAAATGATTTTAGGGTTAGTATTGATTAAACCTAATTTCTAAGTTAATTAAAATTATGTTAAGTGATAAAATCAAATTAAAGGAGAAACAAATATTTTTTTGTATTTTTTATTGATTTTATGGTTATTAAATTAAAATTAAAAATCTAATTAAATTAATAAATTAAATTAGTTAAGAAAAATATTATATGAACTACCCCTAATTCTAGTTTGTTATCTTTAATGGTGGTTAATTGGTTAAGAATTAATTAATGGATTAATTAAAAGTTAATTGAAAAAAGATTGGAAACAAAAAAGGTATGAAAAAAATTGAGAAAAAGGAAAGTGTGGACGTTGGGATTTGATCCCAGGTCCTCATGGTTTCCAGTCTTCCCCTCTACCACCTGGGTTGCGCGTTTAATTCATTATTAAACCAAACATAATAAAACAAAAAGTAAAAAGCGTGTGTGATTGGTAAACGAGACAAACCGGGCCCCACAGATTCATGTGAAAACCAATGAGAAGTGGAGAGAGAGCCTTGGACGGTTGACAGACTAATGAGAATGTTCCATGTGTGGTCAAGGAGTCAGCTCTCCTATTCATCTTCTTCTTCCTTTTGCGCCCAGTTTTTGCTACGAAAAAGCTAGACTTTTGTTACGGTTTTGCCAAGATATTTCATGGCTAATTATGCGAATTGAAAACCTACAAAAAATGAATCAAACAAAAACAAAGGTAACCTAGATCGACTTAAAATCATCTCCTGAACACAATGTTAGCCTGGGAGTGTTTGGAAAAATGAAAACAAAACCCTTGCATATTCATGCCCTAACAATAACATCTCCTCCTATCTGCATCAAATCTCAAAAGCGATTGTTCTAAAACACTCCAAACACGATTAGGAATCAATATATATATATATATATATATATATATGTATATATATATATATGCGCATGGATTGTTTATAATGCATGAATTAAGAGTTTTGAAGTTTAGAAGTATATATAAACTGGTGGAGATGAAGGACGACAATTTGGAGAGCTTTGGCCTTCAAGGATGATATGGTCGCGCTCCAGAGAACTTTAGGAAGAGGAATGAATGCTTGGCTTTGGCTGGAAATTGCTGAAGGAATCTTTCACACGTGCCCTAGTTTTTGAAAAAATATTCTTCTCTTTGGAACCCTAGTCTCCTTGGTCAGAATTCGTCCTCTTCCATGCCGCCCATGTTATGAGTACTTATGAGAGTCTATTAGGGTTTTTTGTGGGCTTGGACTTTAGGTAACGAGGTCCCTTGAAAATTTGATATTCCCACGTGATTAAACTTTCAAATTTTGGCCATTCCTTTTCCTCAAGCAAGCTTCACGTTTTTGGACACTCATGGAATAATATTGGGGCCTTCAAATGAATAAAAATAAAACCATATGAATTTATCTCATTATTTTGATATTTTTGCTTAAATTATTTTGAATTTAAATGAGTAAAATTCAAATAAATATAAATAAAGATGCCAAAAATATGAAAAAATTTTAGGGGCCCTAATTTATGTCATGGGTATGTATGAAGTCCAAAACTTAAGCCCATTAACTTAAAAGTCCAAAATTGGCCAAGGCTAAGTTTATGCTTCTCTTGGATTTTGACCAACTTGTGCAGTTCATATCTCCCTCAAATTTGATCATATGAAGGTGATATAGGACTTTTTAGAAAGCTTACGATGTCCTCTAAATGATCCTTTTGGTTCTATGTCAATTGAGTATTCCTTGTTCAAGTTCGACTCTTTGGAAAAAGATGGTCTTTTGTTGACTTTTAGGAAGACCTATAATGTCTTGATTCATATCTCCCAAATAAAGCATTTCTTGAGCTTTGACCCAGCATCAAAGTTGTAGATAATTGTATTTCCTTGAGAATGAGCATTTGTTGGGAAATTTCCGATGATCTTGGACCTTGGATGACCTTGGGGCTTTTCTTGATGAATCATGACCAAACCTTGATCAAATGATTAATGTGACTTCAAAATGTTGATGTTGACCAAAAATCAGGAGTTCTGACTGTAGGTTGACCATAATTGACTTTTAACCTAGCATAACTGACTGTTGATCATTTGAGCCATTGACTGGGCATTCTTGTGAGTCGGAGTTTGAGACTTGGTATGAGAATACTTTGAATCATAAGAGATGCCCTGAAGTTCACTTGAGGCCTTAGAAGTTCCATATCCTTGATGAAAAGAAAAACCCTAATTTAGAGGTCCTTGTTGAGCATGCTTGCTTCTTGTGTAGCTTTGAGTACTTGGAGGTCATATGAGTCTGAAGAGATTGCTTGAGCCAAATTGTTTTGAAATATGGACGGAAAATTTTGGGGTATGACAGTTGTGGTTCGAACTCCTGTGACGGTTGCAGTGATGATTTGGTGATTAAACATTGTGGTTAGTGATGTGAAGTTGTACTGTTGCGTTGGCGCTGAAACTTTAGAAGCGTAATTATTGTTGAGCAAGGTTAGTTTCTGGTCAATGATGAAGATGTTGTTTGATTTTTTATATGATGATGAAGTTATTATGAATGATGATGAAGGGATTATTGCGTGGATTCTGTTGTGTTGTGGATGGTTGTTTTGATTTGTGTTCTTGTAGGTTGAATATATGGATTGGATCGGTGAAATGAGGCGAGGAAGGTTTGATAAGATGTAGTATGAATATTCTTTCCTATGTATGAAGGTTATGATGAAGGTTTGATGGAGTAGATTTATGGTTGTATGAACACAAAAACGTGAGGTTGTGTTTGGAGGAAGTTTTATTAAAAATTCTGCAGAGTAACAATGCTCATTTCCTCTTTACTGATATTGTGACGAGTCTTTATGTAATGTTCTAGTGAAATATAACTCTTGCTTGTTAAGTTTCCTTGTTTCAATTTTGTTATACTAATTTCTTCACTTTTTGATGCAAGTTGGTGGTTGTCCATTTTGGTGAAAATTTTGGATTGTTGCTAGATGAATTTTGTTGCTTTGTGCATGTCCTTGTAAGGTGGAGCAGCGATGTCGGTGGTGTGCAGAGAGACGTCGGAAGCTTGGTTGGTGTGGGACCTCAAATTTTGGGTTCATAACTTTGTATTTGACTTTGCAAGTTTGGACCAAACATCAAATGAAATGGGCCTTCAATCTCTTGCACACCTTTTGTTTTGTAATTAGCACCTAAAAAACAAAAGAACAAAAAATGCAAAAATATAGAAAAATATATTTTAATTTAAACATTAATTAAAATTCAATCTAAAATTAATAAATTGAGTTTTAATTAATATTTAAATCAAAAGGCTAATAAAATGAATAAAAATGCATATGAACAAATACATACATTTTTTTTTTTAATTTTTTCAAATGAATGCAAAATTATGTTAATGTTCTAATGGAAATATGCAAATGATATGCAAAGCCTGAGCCAGATGGAATGGAATTTTGGAGAAAAAATTTTGGGTTACAACAAGAAGACACTCTTCCAAGATACATAATTCTCAATGCTAAGAAGCTTATGAGAACGACACTACTCTCCTTACTTAACAACTTCGGAAATTAAACAACATTCAACACCTACAGGTTTGTGAATGCACACACATGGAACTTACAACACAACTAAAATAAGGATTCCTATAACCCTAAAAATACAAATATCAGTTCCACTTAAAACTAGGTTTAGGCCAGTCTATTTATGGAACTAGTATTGACTGAGTTGGGCCTAAAACCGCGGCAAGGAGGCTACACAAAGTCTGTTGCTTAATCTCCAAGAAAATAGGTTTTCCATCCAATCTTTCCTAAATTGTCTCCAATTATAGAGATTGTGAAAACCAACAAATATCTCTGTCTAATTCGATCTTGGATGCACATAAGCTTACTGAATATTCCATAATATTATGTAGCTAAGAAATCAACTGATATATCTTGTCAGATCAGCTCCAGCTTACACGCCTCAGTAACCATGATGTCATACCTGTCATGTTGTGACATCTCGTTCAACATGTTGAAAACTGAATGATATTCAACATGTTTCAGCTAGGTTGGTTTTACCAAAATACATGCCAATCATAAAGAAACTACACAGGTGGATGAACACCCCAACATCATTCAAATCTTCGACATCCTTCAAATAGGGGAAAATCTCGTCAGGATGCACGCCCGACAAAGTGGACATGGCCACACGCCACCTCACAGTTACTTCTCGTGTGAAATCTGTCCCAAGGACAATCAGGGATGTGTTGTGGTACAAACTGCTTAGCAAGAGCAAATGGATTTGGGTTGGATAACAAATACCCGAGTGAGGGAAATCAACATGGTTCAAGGTTGCCCAGGAGAATACAAAATCTACAGAGTGGAAGATCTTGAGGGGTCAGTAGTCAGATTCCACAAGACATTAAACAAGCTCGCTTACTTTGGAACCAACTTTCACCCATACAGTAGATGCAGGATTTGTCGAAGAAATCCACAAGGATGTCCACGTGTCCGTAGCGACAAGCGCTTAATCGATGACAACACGATTATGGAACTCAAAAACAGAAATAGGGAAGAGGAAGAAGTCCTGGCCATAACTCCCCAAATCAATGGATTGGAACCAATGGAAGTCCAGTACGACAGTGGGAACACAATAATCACTCCACTAGTCATTTATCTGCCAGGTCCAATACCTTATGAATCTGAAAAGGTTGTAGCATACAAGTATAACACCACAATGATAGAAGCCTGGAAAGAAGTACCACTTCCATTTGTCTTCAACATCAACGACATCAGTCGAGTTACACGAAGTGGGCGAGTTTTCAACGGAGCAATGAAAAATGTTGAAAAACCCCCAGCTGAGTTACCACATAGGCAAGACAGCCCACCGGCCGATGCCATTCAAGCGAAAGAGAAACGTGTATGCTCATAGTCCTTAGTCTATTGAAGGAGAAGAGGACCGTCTTAGTGCTACAAAGAAAAGGCTCGGTAGCTCAAAATCTACCAAAAAGAAACCTAAGACGGAAATGCTATTGTACATTGTGCATAACGGAATTCGCCACTATAGGACAACTGTTAAAGTCTCGCCTATTGCTCACACTTCAAAGTAAAAAACTCCACCATTATTTTGTCCTTTCACCATAGCACGCGGTGAAGAAATGTTTTATAGGGCTTTGCATTTTACTATTTCTTATGAAAATGTGTCCTCTTTGCTTTGCCCAAAGCAATAGAGTTTTTTTATAGGGTCTTTGTTTCAAGAAATGACTAATGATAAATAAAAATGTCATTTTGTTCCATCATCATTTTCCCTTTTTCTTTTTTCACAAATTGGTAATCCTAAAAAACACCCTAAAAAAATTAGAAAACACTTCTGTTAATTGCATATACCAGTCATTCTCTCCTTGTCTAAATAAAATCATTAATCATGTGCAGATTAATCAATAAAAACCCCGTTGAAACGCGTGATCACATGCCTTCTACCAACTTTGAGTTTCCTGTATTCAAAGTAGAAAAAGAAGAAGACGAAGAAATATCAGAAAAAATTTCTCGCTTGCTCCAACAAAGGGAAGAATCCATTCAGTCGTACAATGAGCTGTTAAAAGTGATCCACCATGGTTCTGATGGAAACGAAAAAGAGGTTAAGACTGGAGCTTCGCTCAATTTAGAGATTAGAGAGAGTTTAATAGAACTACTCAAAGAATTCCCAGATGTTTTCGCTTGGTCCTATCAGAATATGCCAGGGTTGTAAACCATCATTGTGGAGCATCACTTACCATTGAAACCAGAATACCCTCCGGTCAAGCAAAAGTTGAGAAGAGCTCACCTGGAGATGGCCATCAAGATCAAAGAGGAAGTTCAAAAGTAAATAGATTCTAGTTTCCTCGTCACTTCTGAATACCCTCAGTGGTTAGCTAACATTTTTCCCGTCCCCAAGAAAGAAGGAAAAGTCCGCGTATGCATCGACTACCGAGATTTGAACAAAGCTATCCCTAAGGATTATTTTCTATTACCACATATTAATATGTTGGTGGACAGTATGGCAAAATCCAACATTTTCTCATTCATGGACGAATTTTTAGGATACAATCAAATCAAAATGGAACCTGAAGACATGGAGAAATCAGCTTTCATCACCCCCTGGGGAACGTTCTACTACCGCGTTATGCCTTTTGGACTGAAGAACGCTATGGCAACTTATCAGAGGGCCATGACCATACTTTTCCATGACATGATGTATATGGAAGTGGAAGTCTACGTGGACGACATGATCGCCATATCAGAGAATGAGAAAGATCATATCCAGAATATGTTGAAACTTTTTCAACGCTTACGGAAGTTTCAGCTTCGCCTGAATTCCAACAAGTGTACCTTTGGTGTCTACTCAGGAAATGAAATTCTGGACTCAGACACGCGATGTCTTACAGGATGTCACGACATCACTATCTGAATGTTTTTAACTAAATGAACAAAGTGTAAACAGAAAACAACACAGGAAAATTGTTAACCCAGTTCGGTGCAAACACACCTACATCTGGGGGCATACCAAGCCAGGGAGGAAGTCCACTATAAGTAATATCAATTCAAGGTAATACAACTCAATATTACGCCTTTCACTTAATATCTACCCAATGCAACTTCAATCTAAACAACTTAGACCAGAGATCCTATTCACTCCCCCTCAATCACAGCAGTGATGAAGAACTAACAGACGAATGACAAAAGAAGACACTCTTCAAAAACACAACTTGATCTTGCTTAAAAGCTTTGATCAAGTACAATAGTACTCTTGCTTAAAAGCTTCGAGTACTTCTACAACTCAAAACAACAACGCCTAGACCAAGACAATCATCATGATGATTGTTTGGCTTACAAGAAAAGCTAGTGCACAAACGAAAAACAACACAACAAACTTCTGGACGGCAAACCCTAAAAACCATACATCCAGCAGCTTCTTCAATTGATATAAATAACCTTGCAGCAGCTGGGCCTTGGATCCAATATTAGTTTTAAACCTAATTAAAACCATTTCCATAAAGCAAAGATCCTATGAATAACCCTCGCATAACGTTGTTCTGAAAAACAATATCCAAAGTTTCCAAAAGAGGCGCGCAAAGTCTTAACAGATCAAATAACCATAACGAGATCATAATAAAACACAGCAGCTTCGGATGTCATGACATCGGCCTTGACATCAGGAAAAAGCCTGCACAAGAGAAACTTCAAAACAATGCATGTCATGACACCAGGTTTGACATGATAAAGACACTATTTGTTTTACCAAAAAATACAGCCAATCAATAACATCTACAAACTCCCCCTTTGGCGAATTTTTGGCTAAAACAATAATAGATGATACCATCAGAGATTAGAGTACGCACAGCAGCCAATAGAAACAAGGATCCAGAGAAATAAATTCTGTCAGCCAACAACATCCTGCTTGATTAATCATAGTACATCCAAGGAACCAAAAGTAACAGAATATCCCTTGTCAGGACAAGAGGATCCAGAGAAACATTAACAGCAACAACCAGCAACAACCAAGTCATCATCTATCACTTCTCCCCCTTTCTAGCCACAAAAGGAGCCAAACAACAGATGAAGATTTACACTTCAGAACCAGCAGTATCTTCAGTATCCTCCTTACTCATCTCCACATCACTGGAGCTACTAGTCCGGGCATCAGCATCCTTACCCTCCTCAGCCATCACTACCAACAGTATGATCATCACCACCATCAGCAAAGTATATTTGACATTCAAGAGAGCAATAGTGCTGGTCTCACACTCAATTAATTGCTAGAATCCTTCACAAAGACAAATGCCCAGTTTGCTTCTTAGATTTTCAAATTGATTTGCATCCAAGGCTTTTGTGAAAATATCAGCTAGTTGAAGGTTTGTAGCAACATGTTCCAAGACAATTGTTTTATCTTCAACAAGATCTCTAATGTAATGATGTCTAATATCAATGTGCTTGGTCCTACTATGCTGAATGGGATTCTTTGAAATGTTAATGGCACTTAAATTGTGACAATATAATGTCATGACATCTTGTGTGACATTGTATTCTGTTAACATCTGTTTCATCCAAACAAGCTGAGAGCAACTACTTCCTGCTGCAATGTATTCTGCCTCTGCAGTGGACAGGGACACACAATTTTGTTTCTTGCTGAACCATGAAATAAGATTATTACCCAAGAAGAAACATCCTCCTGAAGTACTTTTTCTGTCATCAGCACTTCCTGCCCAGTCTGCATCACAATACCCAGTGAGAATGGGTTCACACCCATGAGAGTAGAGCATTCCATATTCACAAGTACCATTCACATATTTCAGGATCCTCTTGACTTGATTGATATGGCTGGTTTTGGGTTCTGCTTGATACCTAGCACATACCCCAACAGCAAAGGCAATATCAGGTCTACTGGCTGTGAGATACAACAGACTTCCTATCATGCTTCTGTATAGACTTTGATCAACACTGGTTCCCTTTTCATCTTTGGACAGCTTCAAATGGGTAGGTGCTGGTGTCCTTTTGTGAGAAGCATTTTCCATTCCAAACTTTTTGACAATATTTCTAGCATACTTGCTCTGAGAGAGAAAGATTGAGTCTTCCATCTGTTTGACTTGCAGCCCAAGAAAATAGGTTAATTCTCCAACTAGACTCATTTCAAATTCAGATTGCATCTGATCAACAAAATGTCTAGTCATCTTGTCTGACATCCCACCAAATACAATATCATCCACATAGATTTGAGCTATCAGAATCTTCCCTCCTTCATCTTTAACAAAAAGAGTTTTATCTATCCCTCCTTTCCTGTATCCATTGCTAGTAAGAAACTCAGTTAGTCTCTCATACCAAGCTCTAGGAGCTTGTTTCAGACCGTAAAGAGTTTTTCTTAATTTGTATACATGATCAGGGTGGTTTGGATCTGCAAAACCTTTAGGTTGTTCTACATAGACTTCCTCATTCAAATATCCATTCAAGAAAGCACTCTTCACATCCATCTGGTATAGTTTGAATTTCAGAATACATGCAATCCCTAACAATAGCCTAATTGACTCAAGTCTGGCAACAGGAGCAAAGGTTTCATCAAAGTCAATTCCTTCAACTTGGGTGTATCCTTGAGCAACTAGCCTTGCTTTGTTTCTGATGACAGTTCCCAGTTCATCTGACTTGTTCTTGTAAACCCATTTAGTTCCAATGACATTAGTACCTTTAGGTCTTGGTACCAGCTCCCATACTTTATTTCTTTCAAACTGGCCTAGTTCTTCCTGCATGGCATTAATCCAGAACTCATCTGTTAATGCTTCCTTGACATTTTTAGGTTCAATTTTTGACACAAAACAAGAGTTTGAGACAACTTCTCTTGACCTTGTAATAACTCCACTGTTGAGATCTCCTATAATATGTTCTTTAGGATGATCTTTCTGAATTCTTATAGAAGGACTCTTGTTAGGGGGTTCAGTCTCAGCTTCTGTGATAGTGGGACTGCAATCATCTTCTCTTGTAGAACCTTCTGCTGTAAAATCCCAGAATGTTCCGACATCTTCTGTGACATCTGCTTGATTGTGATCATCATCAACCACAACATTTATGGATTCCATTATTATTTTGGTTCTTGAGTTGAATACTCTATAGGCTCTACTGTTTGTAGAGTAGCCCAGAAAGATTCCTTCATCACTTTTGGGATCCATCTTCCTCCTGTGATCTCTATCAGCAAGAATGTAACACTTACTACCAAACACATGGAAGTATTTGACAGTGGGTTTTCTTCCCTTCCAGATCTCATATAGGGTGGTAGAGGTTCCTTTTCTTAAGGTAACTCTATTATGGACATAACAAGCAGTATTCATGGCTTCAGCCCAGAAGTAGATAGGAAGATTCTTAGCATGGATCATGGCTCTTGCTGATTCTTGAATAGTTCTATTCTTTCTTTCAACAACCCCATTTTGCTGAGGAGTAATAGGGGAAGAGAATTCATGATGTATTCCTTCAGAGGAGCAGAATTCAGCAAACTTTTGATTCTCAAATTCCTTTCCATGATCACTTCTAATTCTCACAACACCATTTTCTTTTTCTCTTTGAATTCTTTGACATAGGTCCTTGAAAACATCAAACACATCTGACTTTTCTCTGATGAAGTTTACCCAAGTGTACCTGGAGTAGTCATCCACAACCACATAAGCATATTTCTTTCCTCCAAGACTTTCTATTTGCATTGGTCCCATCAAGTCCATATGTAGAAGTTCAAGAACTCTGGAAGTAGTCAGATGTTTAACCTTTGGATGTGACATCCTGGTTTGTTTTCCTACCTGACATTCACCACATATTTTTCCTTCATCAATTTGTAGCTTAGGAATTCCTCTTACAGCTTCCAGAGAAATAATTCTTTTCATACCTCTTAGATGAAGGTGACCAAGTTTTTGGTGCCACAGCTTTGCTTCTTCTTCTTTAGAACAAACAGTAGAATAGCTGGATTCATGAGACACCCACAAGTAGCAGTTATCTTTGGATCTGACACCCCTCATTACAACTTCCTTTTCTTCATTAATAACCACACACTCAGCTTTGGTGAAGTTGACTTGGTATCCTTGGTCACAGAGTTGACTGATGCTTATGAGATTGGCAGTCAGGCCTTTGACCAACAAAACACCTTCTAAATTTGGCACTCCTGAACAATCTAATTTTCCAACTCCTTTGATTTCTCCTTTAGCTCCATCACAAAAGGTTACGTAACTAGTAGAATGACTCTTGATATCAACAAGCAGATTTTTGATTCCAGTCATGTGTCTGGAACATCCACTATCAAAATACCAGTCTTCTTTGGCTGAAACTCTAAGAGATGTATGGGCTATTAAAGCCATACTTTTAGGTTTCCATTGTTGCTTCTGGATGGGCATGATCTGCTTAGGTTTGTAAGAAGGCTTAATGTCTGGATATCCATATAGTCTGAAGCAAAAAGGCTTAATGTGTCCAAATCTTCCACAGTAATGACATCTCCATCTTTGAAACTTTCTCTTCATTTTACCTTTCTCGTGATGTTGAGTCACATGTTTTGACATCGGCTTCAACATCTCAGCTTCAGGTTTAGTTCTGCTACTATCTTGGACATATTTCTTTGCACCAACAAATCCTATACCAGACATATCTCTTGAACTTTTTCCAACCTGCAAGATCTCCTCCAACATATCCGTGCCACTGTTCAACATTTTTACTGATTTTGACATCTGATCAAGTTTGGATTGTAGCAGGATAAATTCACCATTCAGTTCAGATATAGTTTCATTAAGCTCTTTGTTATTAGCTTCCAACTGGGCTATGTATTTCTTCTGCTTTTCACCTTGTTGACATACTTCAGCACTTCTGATACACAGCTTTCTGTAGGAAATTGCCAGTTCTTCAAAGGTTAGCTCATCTTCACTAGCATCTTCATCAGAATTGCAAACTCCAGTAAGGGCTGTGACATGTTTGGCTGATTCTTCTTCAAAATCACTCTCAGAATCTTCATCAGACCAGGAGACTGACAACCCTTTCTTTTGTTTCTTGAGATAAGTAGGGCATTCAGCTCTAATATGTCCATACCCTTCACATCCATGACATTGGATCCCTTTGTTGTGGTTGTACTTTTCTTCTGGTTTAACTCCTCTGCCAGAGTCATAAGATCTATTGATGTCAGATGAGATGTTCTTGACATTAGGTCTTGACTTCTGATGCATCCTTCTCATAATTTTGTTGAATTGTTTACCAAGCATAGCTATAGATTCAGATACATTCTCTTCTCTACTTTCCTTAACTTCTTCTTGAGAGTTGGACACAAAAGCTATGCTTTTGTTCTTCTTTTCAGAATTTTCATTGATTCCCATCTCAAAGGTTTGAAGGGATCCAATTAACTCCTCTACCTTCATTTTGCTGATGTCCTGTGCTTCTTCTATAGCTGTAACTTTCATATCAAATCTCTTAGGTAGAGATCTAAGGATTTTCCTCACCAACTTTTCATCAGACATTTTTTCTCCCAAAGCTCCTGAGGTATTAGCAATATCGAGTAAATTCATATGAAAATCCTTAATACTTTCATCATCCCTCATCCTTAGATTTTCAAATTTTGTAGTTAGCAGTTGAAGTCTTGACATCTTCACTTTGGAGGTGCCCTCATGAGTAGTCTTTAGGATATCCCAGACATCTTTGGCTAGTTCACACTGGTGAACCAGTCTGAATATATTTTTGTCAATTCCATTGAATAAAGCATTTAGGGCTTTAGAGTTGCCAAGAGCCAATGCCTCTTCATCTTTGTCCCAATCTTCCTCTGGTTTAAGAGTTTTGTTGCCATCTTTATCAGTAATAACAGGATGTTCCCATCCTTTGTTCACAGCTCTCCATGCTTTGCTGTTCACGGATTTCAGAAAAGCCACCATGAGAGGTTTCCAATAATCATAATTAGAGCCATCCAGAATGGGTGGTCTCATTATAAATCCACCACCTTCTTTGTCCATCGAACCAGAAAATACTTTCCCTAGATCTCACCCAGTAAAAACAGGCAGGGTGCCTACTCTGATACCAATTGAAATTCTGGACTCAGACACGCGATGTCTTACAGGATGTCACGACATCACTATCTGAATGTTTTTAACTAAATGAACAAAGTGTAAACAGAAAACAACACAGGAAAATTGTTAACCCAGTTCGGTGCAAACACACCTACATCTGGGGGCATACCAAGCCAGGGAGGAAGTCCACTATAAGTAATATCAATTCAAGGTAATACAACTCAATATTACGCCTTTCACTTAATATCTACCCAATGCAACTTCAATCTAAACAACTTAGACCAGAGATCCTATTCACTCCCCCTCAATCACAGCAGTGATGAAGAACTAACAGACGAATGACAAAAGAAGACACTCTTCAAAAACACAACTTGATCTTGCTTAAAAGCTTTGATCAAGTACAATAGTACTCTTGCTTAAAAGCTTCGAGTACTTCTACAACTCAAAACAACAACGCCTAGACCAAGACAATCATCATGATGATTGTTTGGCTTACAAGAAAAGCTAGTGCACAAACGAAAAACAACACAACAAACTTCTGGACGGCAAACCCTAAAAACCATACATCCAGCAGCTTCTTCAATTGATATAAATAACCTTGCAGCAGCTGGGCCTTGGATCCAATATTAGTTTTAAACCTAATTAAAACCATTTCCATAAAGCAAAGATCCTATGAATAACCCTCGCATAACGTTGTTCTGAAAAACAATATCCAAAGTTTCCAAAAGAGGCGCGCAAAGTCTTAACAAATCAAATAACCATAACGAGATCATAATAAAACACAGCAGCTTCGGATGTCATGACATCGGCCTTGACATCAGGAAAAAGCCTGCACAAGAGAAACTTCAAAACAATGCATGTCATGACACCAGGTTTGACATGATAAAGACACTATTTGTTTTACCAAAAAATACAGCCAATCAATAACATCTACAGGAAAACTCCTTGGTTTCATTATCAGTAAACTAGGAATTGATGTAGATCCAGACAAAGTCAAGGCAATTCAAGAAATGTATGCACTCAGAACTGTGAAACAAGTTAGAGGATTTCTTGGACGTCTGAATTACATCTCGAGATTCATGTCTCTCATGACCGCAACTTGTGCTCCAATTTTCAAACTTCTACAGAAGGATCAAAGTTGCGTCTGGACAGACGATTGTAAAAAAGCGTTCGACAACATTAACGAATATATGCTCGAACCACCCATCTTGTCTCCTCTAGTGGAAGGAAGACCTTTGATCATGTACTTAACCGTTTTGGAAGATTCCATGGGTTGTTTCTCGGACAACAAGACGAGACAAAAAGAAAAGAGCATGCCATTTACTACTTGAGTAAGAAATTCACCGACTGTGAATCCAGATAATCTATGCTCGAAAAAACCTAAGTTCTTTCGCCTGGGCTGCTAAGCGTCTCCGCCAATACATGATTTGTCATACTATTTGGTTGATCTCCAAGATGGATCCAATCAAGTACATCTTCGAAAAGCCAGCCTTAACTTGAAGAACTACCCGTTGGCAGATGTTGTTACCAGAGTACGACATAGAGTATCACACTCAGAAAGCTGTCAATGTAGCATCCTGGCTGATCACTTAGCTCACCAGCCACTCGATGACTATGAATCAATCAGATTTGATTTTCCAGACGAGAACGTTATGTACCTCAAGATGAAAGATTATGATGAACCATTCCCATATGAAGGACCTGAGATAGGATCCTAGTGGGGCTTAATCTTTGATGGAGTTGTCAACACTTATGGACGCGGAATTGGGGAAATCATTGTTACCCCTCGAGGTATCCATATTCCATTCACCGCTAGATTAAATTTTAAATGTACAAACAACGAGGCTGAGTATGAAGCTTACATCACGGGTCTCGAAGAAGCCTCTGATTTAAGAATCAAACATTTGGACGTATACATAGATTCTGCTTTGGTCATCAATCAAATCAAAGGGGAATGGGAAACACGTCATCCCGGACTGAATCCTTACAAAGACTACGCGGGGAAGTTGTACCCTTCTTCGACAGAGTAGACTTTCATCATATTCCTCGTGAAGAAACAGCCTGGCTGATGCATTAGCCACACTATTTCCATGATTAGGATAAATCATTGGAATGACATTCCTAGAATTGATGTCATGTGCCTTGATAGGCCCGCTCATGTCTTCACTGTAGAAGAGATCATCGATGACAAACAGTTGTATCACGACATCAAAAATATTCTTCCAAGGCAAGAGTATTGGGGCATCAAAGAAAGATATAAAAACTTTGAGAAAGTTAGCTGGCAGATTCTTTCTAAATGAAGATGTTTTGTACAAGAGAAACTTTGACATGGTTTTGCTCAGATGCGTTGACAGAAACGAATCAGACACATTCATGAGAGAAATATATGAGGGTTCCTTTGGTACTCACTACAACAGACACACCATGACAAGAAAAATAGTGAGAGCATGTTATTACTGGCTGACCATGGAATTAGATTGCTACCAATATGTCGAGAGGTGCCACAAATGTCAAATCTACGTTGATAGAATTCATGTGCCACCAGCTCTTCTCAACAACCTCTATTCCCCGTGGTCTTTCTCTATGTGGTAAATCGACATGATCAAGCCAAAAGCTTCGAACGGACATCGCTTCATCTTGGTAGCCATATGTTGCACCCTAAAATTTATCCTCCCACATTCAATAAGATTTGAGTCAAACTCACAATCCAACTCAGAACTACACATGAATTGGGCAAACTCATACTCCTCCTAAGCACAAGAACCTCAAATTAGGGTTTTGTTGTCTTTAAGGGAAGATGGATCTCTAAGCCCTCAAGTTGACATTTTAGGGTCTCATATGCCTGAGAGTATCTCCACGACAAGTCTCAAGCCTTGCCTCACAAATTTACTCAGTCAATGGCTCAGATGGTTGAAAATCAGTTGTATTGAACAAAAAGTCAACTATGGTCAACATATAGTCAAAAGTCAAGTTTTTTTGCCAATATCAATCATTTGAAGTCACAATCAACATTTAGTCAAGGATTGATCATGATTCATCAAGAAAAGCTCAGAAATCAACAAAACTCAGTTTCTAAATTAGGGTTTTTAGGCAAAAGCCAACCGAACTTTGACCAGCCATAACTTTCACATACTTTATCAGAAATTCCCCAACCAAAGCCTATTCTCAAAGAAATTGAATTCTCTACAACTTTGATGCTGGGCTCAAGACCAAGAAATGCTTCAATCTAAAGATTGATGCCAAAACATTATAGGTCCTTCTAGAAGTTCACAAAAAGTCATTTTTTGTCAAAGCCAATATTGCCGAGATAAATGCAAAAAAATTTCTAAAGTGGGTTGTAAAGGACATCTTGGGCTTTCCAGAAAGTACAAGAACATCCCCATCTGATAAAAATTGAATGAGTTATGGTTGTCAGAAGTTGGGTAAATTTTTGAAAAAAAGGATGAAACCCTAATGGAGGAATTTCAAATATTTGATTATTGGGCCTTTGATTTTGAGTCATCAACGTGAATATAAGTTCATGAGAGGACCATGGATCAATTTCCACTTATTTTATGGTTTTATTTTATTTATTTTGAATTTTATTTATTTAAAATCAATTAAAATGAAATAAAATCATAATTTATTAATGAAGGATCATGTGACTTAATTTTTCAAATATTCAGGAGATCCCTACACACCAAAAACCGTGTGAATCATATAAGGAATATTCTTGGGGCTAAAGATTCAAATTATGGAAAGTTTTCAAGAAAGTTTGGAAAGAAATCATCACATTACCACACCTTGATTTCAAATGTTTCTTTCCATATCTCTTACCCTAATCTCACCCTCTATATATACTCATTTACTCAGCATATAAGGCACGAAAAAAAACCTAGCATCCCAATCATACTTCACAACTCCAAAAATCTCAAGAAAAATAATTTTTTTCGTTTTCAGATTTGCAGCCCCATTCAAAGCTAAATATCCACTCCATTCAATCCCTGAGACATCAAAGGGTAAGGGTAAGGCAAAAATCATGAAGTTTAACGCATAAACATGCCCATAGCATAACCACAAATTAGTTCACATTCTTTATGTTTCGAATTTCACATATTGTTGCATTTTAATGTGAATTAATCACACTAACGTATTCTTGAGATCTAATAGGACAAGTTTGACGTTTTTACGAGTGGAGCTAAAATGCAAACGGCCATGGCTAGGGTTCATACGATTGGAGATTTCAAACCCTTAGTTGTGACGCTCAAATGATAAAAATAACCCCATACTCCTGTTCAGGGGACGTTTTTACATGGATCTGGGTTATGTTTGTTCTTGTTTACGTTGTTTTTTGCAGGTTTTATGTTTCGAAGGATTTTTCGCAACAAAATCCGCAGCTAATTCCATAGCGAAATCCGTAGGAAAAAAGAAGATGATGAATAGTGATATTGACTCCTTGGACCACGTGTGGCGTTGCTAAAGTGGCTGCGCGAAAATTCTCGCCCTCTCTCCGCATGTGATTGGCCCTTTCAACGGCCTAGGACCCCACGCGTTGACTATTTAAAAAAAATCCCATTAAATTTTGTTTTATATTTATTATGTAGTGACCATTCATTTGCAGTGGCAGGTACCCAGTACAAATGGCAAAACACACCATAAGTAGTCCCAATTTTCCAACCTTTTCCGTTCCTTAAAATTTCAAATTATTTTCTAAAATAATGATTAATAAATTAACTTATTTAATCTAACTCTTAGGATAATTTAGCTAGTTAATTTTGATTAAAAACTTAGGATTAACAAATAATTAACTTGTCATTTTATTTATTTATTATTTATTTAGTTAATTTAATTAAGTTGATAATTATTTAACTTAATTTAATTTCTCTTATTAAAAACAATAAAATTAGGTTTTCCTGATTTACATATTCGCTTAGACGGGTAGGTTAACTTAATTAGGATTTAATTAACTTCGAGCTCGAATTTTTTAACTCTTCCGACTATTTGCTTTTTTATCCCGATTCTTTGCTTTCGCGCTTATATTTTATAAATTGCTCACTAGTTGTAATTTAACACGCTTTTTTTCCCTCGATTATTATGTAATTATCCTAAAGCGTTGTAATAGTTCGTAGGATTTATTCTTTCCACACATCCCCCATTTTGAATTATGTACTCCCCTTCCCAAAGCCCTGTAATAGCTAGTGTCGTCCTCGGTTTTTTTCGTGGGATACGAACTGACTCTTCTTTTTATTTTTGAGTTGTGAAAATCAGAGAGTCGCCACCGACTTTTATTTTATCCTATTAAGGAAAGGTTTATAAAAGAAACAAATAAAGACCTTTAAGAGATTTTGGGTTCGGGGGTAGGTTATACAAAGGGAAGGTATTAGCACCCCTTTGTATCCATGGTTATCCATGGGCTCTTAATTGCTTAGCTCACTTGTTTGAATCATTTGTCTTGCTTTGAAATGCTTGTATGTGGTTTTAAATACTTTTGTAAAGAATTAGCTTCTTAATGATCCTTGTGCGGATGTATACAAAGTGTTTTATCTTTCGAACGATGTTTTGATTGTTTGAAAAAAAGTTTTTAACTTTGTAATGATCCTTGTTTGGATATATACAAAGTGTTTTCTTTTTGAAAATTTTGTTTTGGAAAAACAGTGAGATGTGAAACATTTGTTGTTTTGTTTGATTAGAGCAAGCTGTCATACCTTAATTTTTGACCCCCCCTGAGATGACATATCTTCAGGATTTTCATCAAGTCAAAGCAAGTACCCAAAGCAGTCTGGCATTCAAACAAGGGTGTTCAAAGACAAGAAAACTTAGGCAAAGGATCAATCAATAGAAGGATTAGTCTCTAAATACAATCATAAGACTCAAGAGCTTCATTATTTCACTTATGATTGATTAGACACCCAGTCATCTGAGTACAGGTTTACTCAGGTCACCAGACTAGGGTTTTTTTTAGCCTATCAAGGACTAAAATCAGGGATCACCTTTGGGAAACCCTAAAAAGCCCCAGGGGATCATTCAAAGACATCAATCATCTTCAAATAACTCATATGACAAGATCCAATGGACATTACACCTCAATTCAAAGTCTACAGTCATTATTTTCATATGGTCGACAATTAGGGTTTTTGACCTAATTCACCAAGATAGTTGACTTTTAATCAGGGCATGGATTCAAGACTCAAGACATGATTCAAGAACCTCTACTACCTCAATATAATCCATTTACATCACTCATTTGAGGAGAAGATCTTGATTCTACACAAAAGTCCAAATTCTCACTTTATCAGGAAAAAGTCAACTGTATGAGTTCACCTTTGACTTTTGAGATTTTTGGTCAAACCATGACTTTCAAGGATCAATATCATCAATATATGGATATTAAAGTCATTTGACCAAAGAAATTCAAAAAGAATCTTTAAAGAGCAAAAAGTCGGGAATTAGGGTTTTTGAAGGCATGATGAGAACTCAAAATTTCACCTACACAACTCAAAAAACTTCCAACATGAAAGTTGTAGATCTTGCAAAATAAAATAACATCTTACAATGCAACTTTTTTCAAAAGATCAATCATTTAAGAGTTTTGGAAATTTTGAAGTTTTAGGTCATAAACACTTAGAAAATTTTCTAAGTGTTTTAACCTAGTTTTCTTCCAACTTTGGCCTCATTTTTAACAAATTTGCCAAAAGATTCTGAAGAAACTCCAAACTAATGATTTGAAGTAGATGTTTAGAGCTTTCCAAATTGTGTTCAACCTTCTCCAAATTCATTTTGAGCTAAGAGTTATGCTTGTTCAAAGTTGGCCTCGTGAAGTGAAATTATAGGTCATGTACAATTTGAAACTTTGCAATTTTGTGCAAATGACCTCTCTTATGGATGCTACACGACCCATACCACATCTGAAAACATGCCATGCATTCATTTTTACCATGACATGAGAATTGAAGAAGATTCTAAAAACAAGAACATGTGATTATGTAATGATTACATTTGTGAATTTATGGCAAATTGATGAATCACCCAAGGAATCTTCTCACCAACCAATTAGAGCTTATTTCTGTCTCAGAATTGTCCCCTAAGATCAAGCAAAATCGAGGGCTAGGGGATTGATCAAATGGAATCAAAATTCTCATCATTGCATAAGAGATATTTGCAAATTTTCTTCTTGGCTAAGAAACCAAAGTGACTTCATTAAGAAAGCTTACTATCTCCAATTGTTCAGCATCAATTGCCTATAAATAGAGGCCTCTTTCTCATTCAGAAAACACACCAAAGCAACCATATTCCTTGCTTTCTCTTTCTCTTCTCATGCTTATTGTTTTTCAAAGTTCTTTGGCAAGAAGAATCGTTTTCTTCAAACCAGAGCTTATCTTTGGAAAGTAAGCATTCTAACATCTCAAGGGAGATCATTTGAGGTGATCCAAGCACCTGGATCACTTCTGTAAGTGGAGGAACTCCATTGTTGCTCTCACTTTGGAGCTGTTGCAGTTGGAGGTCCATAGAGCAATTCAGAAGGTTTCCAACAAAGCCAAGCATCCAGGCACGTTCCATAGGAGGTAGTGAAGCTGTTCAGATGGCTGCAGCTCAGCTGTAACTCAAGAATCATCACTCTCCATGTTCACTTGAAGCTCAAATCGAGGGAGGTCCATAGAACAATTTAGGAGGATTAAGGTTACAATAAACATTCAGTTAGCATCACTGAGTCCCAAGGAAGCTTTTGGGATCATTCATACAAGCCCAGTTGCTCTCTATCATCCTCACGACCTCCATTTTCAGAGGTAAGTTTCTGAACTCCACCGCTTTAATTTAAGCACTCTTTATGATATAGCTCGATTCTATCTTGTTCAGCATCATCAGAGGATTGAAAACCCTCTATCATCATTCATTTATCTTTCAGTATAGTCATTTAATTTGATTTTCAAATTTTAGGGTTCTTCACGTTTTTTAGTAAATTAGTTAGATGTAGTTAATATAAATTTATGTTAGTTACATATTCAGAATCGTGAGTGAATTTAGAACAAGTTTCATGTTTACATCGTTGCAAATGGTTGAGAGTTGAGAGAGTTCAGATTTTCAAAAATTCAAAGCTAGAGGTTGAAGATGACAATGGTGGTGGCGCGCAAATTTCAAATTCAGGGTTAAGTTTATTTTATTTTGATTGATACCTATTTCATTAACGACTAAATCGTTATAGCCTAGTGGTAAGGAGTGTTTGTGTGTTGCGCGTGCCCAAGGTCTGGGGTTCGAATCCCCCTCGCCCCAGACCTTTTGATTTTATTTTCTTTTTTGCTTCTATACGCTTGAATAACATATGAGTTGCAAAGGAGTCAGTTTACTATCACCATACGCGCGCTGGCCCAGTGGTGTTGGTTTTGGGTGTGTGACCTAAAGGGCGTGTGTTCAAACCTTGGAGGAGACAAAATCATTTTTTTTACCACTAATTTCCTTCATTTTTTCTCACAACTTCACACCAATAATTCACCTATCAAATTAAATCATTTTCACTCCATTTTTCATACACTTGTTATTTAATATACTTATTTTATGAATAATCAAAAAATCATAAAAAATATTATCTATTTCATGTATTTTAATTAGGGTTAAAATAGTATGTTTTAAATGTTTTCTTAAAAACTTTAAAATATATATTTTTATCTTGTTACCTTTGTGAATAATTTTATGATAAAACCCTAATTGTTTAGGTCTTAATTAGGCATAGATCTTTATCTTTACCTTAATTAAGTTGACTTTTGTCAATTTTCAAAGCTGTTATCAGTCTCCGATTAAACGGATGATTAAGGTTTTCAAACAACAGAACCTTATATCATTTCAAATCATTTTCAATTTGCTTTTATAGCCAGTACTGTGAAGTACTGGGCCTCTAATAGAGTGTTAGTCACAAACACCTTCTCTTCTTAGCTTGTTTTCAAAACTGTATTTTCAAAATCTTCTTTCTGTTTTCAAAACATTCTTCTGGTATTTGAAGGGCATTATTCCCGGTGAAACTCTTCAGATACCTATGTGACCTTTGTCCATCTTCACTTCTTCTGTTTTCAAAAACCATTAACTGTTTATCATATATATATTCAACTGTTATCCACCAATTACTGTTGAGGCTCTGTACATACTTCTTCAATGGCCTCCACTCCATCCAGGTTAGGCTTTACAAGCTTTCCATTTATAGTCTTTATTTAAATTACTGTCAAATATAAACTGTGCATATATATTAGTTTAGAACTACGTTTGAGTATAAACCTTAGGACAGTTAAACTATATATATATTATAGGAATATGGCCTAAGATTGAGAATGTCTTCCCGGTGAAGGCTCTTTCCTAATTAGAGATCTGTAGTTCAAACCCCCAAGATGAATTATTCCCGGTGAAACATCTTGGCAAAAACCTTAGAATCCAAAATATAGGACACATCAACCCAAAGAGGATTTATTCCCGGTGAAACCTCTTACCCATTTGCTTAGAGCCAAAATAAGTTCAAAACTACATAGCTTTCTCTTGTGCTATAACAAGGACCCTCGATTAGCCTCCTCTTGGGCTTTGTACAAGGACCCACAGGCTTCTTAAAAGCATTTCCAGCTTCCTCTTGAGCTTGTATACAAGGACCCATCAGGTTTCTTATAAACATAGGAACAGGTCTTTAGTCACCTTTTAGCCTACCCTGGTGAGTTTCTTCCAATTTAAACCAGACTTTAAACAAGCTAAGATTGTCTCAATTTCACATTGGGTACATTTTTGGAATGAGAGACATGGACAGTCTCTGTCACCCTTATCTTCATCAATCTTCCTTAGCAGAGTCTAGGATCCTTATTTGCTTATCCTCAGTAAGTGTCAGCCTTCATCTTGGGCTTTAAACAAGAAGTCTCCACTAGATAATCCTTCTGCCATCTTTCAAAAATCCCTGGAAAGGGTTAGCCTCCAAAGTCATTTAATAAAAAAATCTGTTTAAAATGTCAAAAACCCCTGGAAAGGGTTAGCCTCCAAATCATTTCTTTCATCTTAATCAAAACCCCTGGAAAGGGTTAGCCTCCACATCATTCTTTCATTTTAACAAAAATCCCTGGAAAGGGTTAGCCTCCAAAGTCATTTAATAAAAAAATCTGTTTAAAATGTCAAAAACCCCTGGAAAGGGTTAGCTTCCAAACATCAGTCTTTCAAAACCAAAGATTCATTCTCTTAGGAGATAATTTCCCCAAAAAAGTCAAAACCCCTGGAAAGGGTCAGCCTCCAAAAAACATGATAAAATCAGTCTTTTAACAGACAAATTCACCAGCTGAGTCAAAATCCCTGGAAAGGGTTAGCTTCCAAAAGAAAAACAGTTTTTTAATAAATAAAATCTCCTCAGTAGAGTCAAAACCAACAAAAACAGTTAGCCTCAACCTTGGGCTTCATACAAGTCACCAAACAATAAAACTCTCCTGTCAAGAGTCAGCCTCTACCTTGGGCATTGTACAAGGCAGATAATAGAGTCTCCCTAGTGAGTCCTTCATTTTTCAGTAGCTACAACCTTGGGCTTTGTACAAGGCAGATAAACCATATTTCATGTGTCAAAAATTCCTAACATCCAGGATCTTTTCCCATAAAGTCATCCATACTCAGTTTACTTAAGAGTCCGCCACAACCTTGGGCTTCATACAAGGCAGAAAATAATGTTTTCCCTAGCTAGAGTCAGCCTCAATTCTGGGCTTTGTACAGAATACCAAATAATAATCCATCAAATAAACACTCTCCAAATAGAGTCAGCCTCAATTCTGGGCTTTGTACAGAACACAAAAATCCCCTGTAATTAATCCCCAGTGGAGTCATCTCCCAGAGTCAATAATAATTAATAAATCAATCAAAAAGCCTCAAGCTTGGGCCTCATACAAGCCAGCTAGAGTCAAAACTTTTACACAATAGATAGACATAGCTTATCTCTATAGAGAGATATTTTTACTACTCTACCACATTCAAACAAACAAACATTACATTTTAATCAAGTCTCCCATTTAGGATTTTGAAAGGCATGAGCTGGCAGTAAAACCCAAACATGTGGTAACTTTCTCTAATTTGGATGAGCATCTTTCTTTCATTTAAGAGGCATTTGACTGGTATACTTGCACATACACAAGTAAGGTCCCCCTCTTGAATGAAATGAATTCAGTTATTCTGTCACTCCTTTAAATGTTTGTGGTAGAATAGTACAAATACCTCTCTGTAAAGATGATATCATGCCTCTTTACTGTAAACAGAGATTTAACTCAAAGCTTCAACCTTGAGCTTCAAGCAAGGCACCCAAAATTAATTAATAATTAGTTCCCCGAACTACATTAAGCTCTGACTTCCATTAGGGATATGTAGGCATGAGGTTCACAAGGAATCTCAGCGAGCTAATAAAATACCAAAAATAGTCAGCCAGTCTGTCTGTCTTTTAAATCAATTCAATTCCTTCTCCTAACACAAAGGAGAAACTTTCCCAATAATCATTAGCAGCACAAACACATTTAGACACAGAGAAGGTTCCTGTAGAGTACTACAGATATGTAGGGTGCTTAAACACTTCCCTATGTATAACCGACCTCCCGGACTCCAGAATTTCTAGTCTAGGTGAAATCCCCACACTTAGCAAACTCCTAGGGTTTAGTTGAGATCTTTTTTTCCCTTTCCTACTCGTAGGACAATAAGAAAGTTCGTGTGATATCGTAGGAAGAACTGAAATAAAATTCATCCCACCACGGGCGCATTCTCCTTCCAAATTTCGCGTGAAGGGTCTAGCGTGCCGTCCTCCCAAGTGAAACGGGGAGGTAAACAAAACGACACCACAGTAAAAATGGCGACTCTGCTGGGGATATAAGTGTTAAAAACCTTGGTTTTTCATCCAAACCAATGGTTGACCTGTTGCTGGTCCAGCCCCAATGAGGAATTAGGGATGCCAAATTCCCCCTCAAACAAGAGAGGTCCTGCCTAACCTCTGTGTCATTTCATGTGTTTGCTGCATTTATATTTGTTTATTTTGTTTATTCTGTATCGGGAAAGGGCTTGATTCCCCCTTGTGGTGAGAAATCCTATACCCGGATTTGAGTGCAACATAAGATAGGATGGAGGATGTCTTCCCGGTGAAGGCCCTCTAATCTTGGTTTCCAAATCTACTCTTGGGATTTGCCTGGCTGGTTGTGATTAACTGCGCCACTGCATTCCGAGACTGATTTGTACCAGGAGGACCTAGAAACACATTAACCCCACTTAAAGCCTTTTTTTAGGACGTAGAGCGGTGATTACGAAAGTAATTGTCACGCAGATACTACACTCAGAGAAAACTCTCTTATAGATACCAATCAACGTATCTTTAAGGTTGAGCAAAAACTCTGAGACCCCTAGAACCCGTTCTACAGGTACAAAAATCCTTATCCTTATTTTACCATTGGGGCGAGGTTTGCGTTTTGACTTCATGACCACTATACCCTTCAACGCCATGTTTGTTTAAAAAACTCTTGTGTGTGCATTCATGCATTCATGCATCATTCATTATAATAATTAAAACCAAAAAGAGTCTTTTTCGAGTCGTTTTTCAAGGAAACTAAATAATGAACGTTTTGAACTTCATAGAAAGAGAGAGACGGAGAAAGGACTTAAGGATCTATACCATGGATTATGGAAGAAAGAGAGCTAGGAAAAACACCTTCAAGATTCCCCAGGTCGAGGAACTTGGAAAGCTCGGAAAACTGGTGGTCAACCCCCAGGCTTTCAAGGAGAAGTATGGAAAACTTCTGCCTTTGCTCAATACCAACATTGTGGATGGGATCCTTCCCACCTTGGTACAGTTTTACGATCCAACGTATCACTGCTTCACCTTTCCAGATTATCAGCTCATGCCTACGTTGGAGGAGTACTCTCGTCTGATTGAAATACCCGTGTACGCACAAGATCCGTACGGTTTGGAAAAGAATCCTGACGACGTTATCATTGCTGCAACTACTCCTTTGAACGTAGTCGACATCAAAACTCATATGGTGAGTAGAGGAGGAATTCAAGGAGTGCCTTCCAAATTCCTGTTTGATCAAGCTCGGTACTTTGTCAGCATCCAAGATATGAGCGCTTTTGAGGAAATCTTGGCTTTGCTTATCTACGGATTGTTTTTGTTCCCTAACATTAACGATTTCGTCGACATCAACGCAATTAAGATCTTCTTAATTGGAAATCCAGTTCCAACCTTGCATGCGGATACTTATCACTCTGTGCATTCAAGAAACCTGCAGCGAGGAGGATTAATCACATGCTGCGTACCGTTGTTATACGAATGGTTCGTTTCGCACCTGCCAAAGTCCAGCACTTTCTGGAATATGAGGGATGGCCTTTACTGGTCACAGAAAATCATGTCTCTCACTCATACAGACATTGATTGGTGTAGTCCTGACAACGACGAAACCAAGATCATCTTCAGTTGCGGAAGTTTTCCCAACATACCCCTTATTGGAACTAAGGGAGGAATCAGTTACAATCCAGCTTTAGCCCGTCGTCAATACGGCTATCCTATGAAAAATATTCCAAGTAACATCCAATTGGAGGGTCTGTTCTTCAAGAACATCGACGATCATGGCAACATGCTGAAGAAGGAAATTGTCCAAGCCTGGCGTCTTGTTCACAGCAAAGGGAGAAGATTGTTAGGAAAACATCTTTGCATCTCCCTAGATCCTTACCTTCAATGGGTACGCGTCAGGGCATTCAAGCTCAGGATGCCATATCAACATCAAGAACCTATTCCCCTAAGGGAACCAATTTACCTTTTCTCCACCGATGTTGAAAAACTACAAGCGGCATTAAACAAGGTATGCCAAGAAAGGAATGCTTGGAGGAACAAGTATCGAATCGTCAACACGGAAAACGTTGAGATTCATAACATCCTAAGAAGGAAGGATGAGTTACTTGAAGTACTGGATCGACAAGTAACACAATCATCACTTTCTCATCATATCCCTCCCGCTTCCTGGATCATCGATCAGCTCACGTCAGAGAACGCTCAGCTCAAGAAATAGAAGAAGATGTTAGAACGTGAAGTCGGCTCTTCGTCAAAGTTTTAGAGTCCTTTCTCTCAGTTTCTCTGTATTTCTTTTTCAAAGTGTGTAAAAAACGGCGCTTTCGCTTAATTAATAAAAGTTTGATGTTTCATAACGTAATTATGGTGTTTCCTTGAAAAATATTAACTTAATTGCATATCATGCATCGCTTTAGTCGTACGCACTGACACGAGAATTGTCGCGGATCTAATAGTCACTTTCCTTTCTCCAGAAAGAGAGGAGGAGAAGGAGGTGAACCAAGATTTTCAAGCTGTCTCATCCATACAACACTCGTTCAAGTCGCAAGAAAAGAATGGAAGACTTTGAGCAAGAGAATGGAGAACTCAGAGAAGAGGTTAATACTCTCAAAGATGCTATTGAAAGGCTCAATAACATGGTAGAAGCCCTGGTAGTTGCACAGAATCGACCAACGCCAGAAGAACCACAAAGGACTGTGGTTTCCGAGATTGTTTCTACTCCTATTCCTCAGTATACCATGCCACCCAACCGACCTTGGGGCATGCCGTATAACTTTACTCCAGAAGGGTACATACCCCCAGTTTCTGAAGCTCCAAAAGTCACCATGGATATGCGTCCACCGGAGGGTTACAAACCTCTGGAAATTGAAGTTCCAAGAGCAACGGCAATGGGTTTCACACAACAGAATGCTGAGATTCCAAGATCTACTGTCATGGCTTCTCCACAGCCCATTATGCATACTTTTCCCCCGCTGGGCGGACAAGTATATCATCACGCTCCAAGTGAGGATGCTGGCGTGTATGAAAGATTGGACGAGTTCCAGGAACAGTTTCTGCAAATGCAGAAGGAACTCAAGACTCTTCGAGGACAAGATCTATTTGGAAAGAATGCTACAGACCTCTGTCTGGTTCCAAATGTTAAGATTCCTCACAAATTCAAAGTACCAGATTTCAAGAAGTACAAAGGGAATTCATGCCCACAAAGTCACCTCGTAATGTACGCTCGAAGAATGTCAACTCAGACTGATAATCAACAATTACTCATTCATTATTTTCAAGACAGCCTGACAGGTGCTGAACTCAAATGGTACATGAACTTGGACAGTTCAGAGATTCGTACTTTTCGAGACCTCGGAGAGGCCTTCGTCAAACAGTATAAGTACAATCTAGATATGGCTCCCGACAGAGATCAACTCCGGGCCATGACTCAAAAGGATAGGGAAAGCTTCAAGGAATACGCTCAGAGATGGCGTGAAGTTGCTGCTCAAATCTGTCCACCACTTGAAGAGAAAGAAATGACAAAAATCTATCTCAAAACTTTGAGTCCATTTTACTACGGACGAATGGTTGCAAGTGCACCAAGTGACTTTACCGAGATGGTAAACATGGGTGTACGTTTAGAAGAAGCGGTTCGGGAAGGACGCCTGAACAAAGAACCAGAATCTTCTATTGGTCCAAGGAAGTATGGAAGTTCTTTCCAGAAGAAAAAGGATCAAGATGTCAGCAATGTCTTGCACAAAATCAAGAAGAAATTTCAACCTCAAGTTGCAGCAATAACTCCGGTTGTTAACTCAGCGCCAGCTTATCAACCTCAGGTTTCGCAACAACAAATTCAACAAAGGTCACAGCAACCTCAGCAGCAGGTTCGACCTCCAAATTACAACAATCGGGCTCCAAGGTATCCTGCCTTTGACCCAGTACCAATGCCCTATGCGGAATTGTTTCCAACATTACTGGCAAAAGGACTCATTCAGACAAGGAGTCCTCCGAATCCTACAAACAGTTCCTCACCATGGTATAAGGCTGACCAATCTTGTCCCTATCATCAGGGGGCACCAGGTCACAATATTGAGAACTGTTTCCCTTTCAAGATTGACGTCCAACGATTAGTAAAGAGCGGAATGCTATCCTTCAAAGATACTAATCCAAACGTCCAAGCAAATCCTTTGCCGCAGCATAAAGAAGCTTCAGTAAATCTGATAGATCAACACCCTAACGTCATTCAAATCTACGACATTCGTCAGATAGGGGAAAATCTTGTCAAGATGCACGCTAAACAAGCTGGGTACGGCCATGTACCACCTCACAACTACTTCACATGTGAAATTTGTCCAAAGAATAATCAAGGATGTGCCGTAGTTCAAGCTGCATTACAAGAACAAATGGACTTAGGATGGATTCAACATATCCGAGTCAGGACTGAACATGACATCAACATGGTTCAAGGATGTCCAGGAGAATACAAAATCTACAAAGTTGAAGAGCTTGAAGGATCGGTAGTCAGGTTCCATAAGACTTTAAATGGACTTGCCTACTTTGGAACGGATTTCCATCCTTACAGTAGATGCAGAATCTGTCGAAGAAATTCACAAGGATGTTTGCGTGTTCGCAACGACATTCAAAAGCTGATGGATGACAATACCATTACTGTTCTTGCCAACAGAGAAGATGATGAAGTCTTTACCATATCTCCTCAAGTTAATCAAGTTGAACCAATGCAAGTTAAGTATGATAGCAGGAAGACAGCAATTGCTCCGTTAGTCATCTACTTACCAGGTCCTGTACCGTATGAGTCCAGCAAGGCTATACCATACAAGTACAATGCTACATTCATTGAAAATGGTAAGGAAATACCATTACCGTCTGTTGTCAACATTGCTGATGTCAGTCGAGTCACCAGAAGTGGACGAGTCTTCAACAGAACAACAGAAAATGTGGAGAAACCTTCGGAGGAAGTACCACATAGGCAAGACAATCATCCGACCAATGTTGTTCAAGCAAAAGAAAATGATGAGATCTTGAAGTTAATCCAGAGGAGTGAATACAACATTGTAGATCAATTACTACATACTCCGTCTAGGATCTCTGTCCTTTCCCTACTATTGAGTTCTGAAGCTCATAGGGAAGCTCTACAGAAAGTTTTGGAACAAGCTTTTGTAGAACCTGGCGTTACAATAAGCCAATCCAACAACATCATTGCCAACATCTCCGCCGGAACTAACCTAAGTTTCTGTGACGAAGATCTTCCTGAAGAAGGAGTGGACCACAATCTTCCACTTCACATCTCAGTTGGCTGTATGGGTGATACACTCACAGGAGCCCTAATAGACAACGGATCCTCTCTCAACGTCATGCCGAAATCAACATTGTCAAGATTATCTTTCGAAGATTACCCTCTAAGAAAAAGTCATGTCATCGTCAAAGCCTTTGATGGATCAAGAAAGTCAGTTTTTGGAGAGGTAGATCTTCCCATAACTATTGGACCTCAGACGTTCAAAATCACTTTCCAAGTTATGGATATTCCAGCATAATACAGTTGTTTGCTAGGTCGCCCGTGGATTCATGAGGCTGGGGCAATTACTTCAACACTTCATCAGAAACTGAAGTTCATAAGAAATGACAAATTGGTAACCGTATGTGGAGAACGAGCTCTGATCGTCAGCAACCTGTCATCATTCTCCGACATAGAACCAAAAGAAGTTGTTGGAACTAAATTCCAAGCACTTTCCTTGGACAAAGGAAAGGAGAAAGCAGCATCTATTTCTTCCTACAGAGATGCAATCCAAGTTGTAAAGGATGGCACTACTAGTGGTTGGGGGCACATTAATATTCCTTCCAACAACAAGAACAGAACAGGAGTTGGATTCTTTCCAACATCATCAAAGACTATTCCAGGAATTGAGGTAGTTCTTCCAATTCAAGAAACTTTCCGCAGCGGAGGTTTTCTTCAACCTGTTCAACAAACAGTCAATACCATCAGTACGGAAAACACCGATGAAGAGGAATGGTTATCCTATCTTCACAAAGCAGGATACATAGCCCTATCAGAGTCTGAATCACCTTGCTGTTATCCGACTAAAGGATCTGAAAGTAAGACTCAACCAAGCAGTGACGAAGTTACAAACAGCTTCACCACCAGAATTCATGGTTCATCAGAAGAAGTTCCTCCTATCCCCGAAGAGACTTGGGATACATTAGGAGAACCAAGCGGAAAATTCAACTACATGGTGAAATACTCCGCTCCTGAAAGTTCAAGAATCTCTCTTGAAGATATTGTTCCAACTGGATGGAACAGTGATTTTGAGTACCTCTCTCAGCCAAAAGAGATGTATAACCCTTGCTATTCATCATCATCGACTGGTGAAATCATCATTGAGGATTATATCCCCAAGTCACCTTCCGAGGCTACGGATTTAGAGTTCACATATCTAGTCAATGCCATCTTGGGAGAAGAGCAAGACCAAAATACAGAAGAGGATGATCTCGAAAGTGTCTCCGACAACGAGTCTCTCCATTCAGGAGATTGGAAGTTTCCTCAAAAGAAAAATCGACATACTCCACTTGGGAATGGGTATGCTCACACCGCTCAGTCTGCTGAAGTAGAAGAAGATCGTCTGAGTGTTGCAAAGACAGTGGTTGGTAAATCATGACCTACCATAGGCCAGCTTAAGCCTAAGGTTCCAGATTACTTAGTGCACAATGGGGTTCGCCACTACTGGACAGTTGTTGAAGTTTCAACTGTTGTTCGCACTCCTAAGTAGGAACTTTCACCGTTATTTTGTCCTCTCACCATAGCCCAGGGTGAAAAGATGTTTCATAGGGCTTTGCATTTTACTATTTCTTAGGAAAAATGTCCCTCTTTGCTTCGCCCAAAGCAATAGAGTTTTGTTTTATAGGGTCTTTGTTTCAAGAAATGACTGTCAATAAATAAAAATGTCATTCTGTTCCGTCGTTTAGTTTTTCCTTTTCTTTTTTCGGAAATTGGTAATCCTAAAAAACACCCTTAAAAAAAACGTCAAAATTTCATTAACTGCATACACCGAGTCTTCCCTCGTTGTCTAAATAAAATTTATCACACATATGCAGATTAATCATAAAATACCCCGTTGAAACGAACGACCGTATGACTTCTCTAAGCTTTGAGTTTCCTGTATTCGAGGCAGAGGAAGAAGAAGACGAAGAAATATCAAAGGAAATTTCACGATTACTTCAACAAAAGGAAGAGGACATTCAGCCATACAATGAGCCTCTAGAGATCATTAACCTTGGTTCCGATGGAAACAAAATAGAGGTTAAGATTGGAGCTTCGCTCAATTCAGAGATCAGAGAGAGTTTGATACAACTGCTCAAAAAACTCTCAGATGTCTTCGCTTGGTCTTATCAAGATATGCCAGGGTTCGACACCAGTATAGTGGAGCATCACTTGCCATTAAAAGCAGAATGCCCTCCGGTCAAGCAAAAATTAAGAAGAACTCATCCGGAAATGGCCATGAAAATCAAAGAGGAAGTTCAAAAGCAGATCAACGCAGGATTCCTCGTCACTTCAGAATACCCTCAGTGGTTAGCTAACATTGTTCCCGTTCCTAAGAAAGACGGAAAAGTCCGCATGTGCGTCGACTACAGAGATTTGAACAAAGCTAGCCCTAAGGATGATTTTCCTTTACCACATATTGATATGTTGGTAGACAGTACAGCAAAATCCAAAGTTTTCTCGTTAATGGACGGATTTTCAGGATACAACCAAATCAAAATGGCACCTGAAGACATGGAGAAAACAACTTTCATCACCCCCTGGGGCATGTTCTGCTATCGTGTTATGCCTTTTGGACTAAAAAACGCAGGGGCAACTTATCAAAGGGCCATGACTACGCTTTTCCACGACATGATGCATAAGGAGGTGGAAGTTTATGTGGACGACATGATTGCCAAATCAGAAAATGAAGAAGATCACATACAAAATCTGACAAAGTTATTTCAACGCTTACGGAAGTTTCAGCTTCGCCTGAACCCCAACAAGTGTACCTTTGGTGTCTACTCAGGAAAACTCCTTGGTTTCATCGTCAGCAAACGAGGAATTGAAGTAGATCCAGACAAAGTCAAGGCAATTCAAGAAATGCCTTCACCCAGAACCGAGAAACAGGTTAGAGGATTTCTTGGACGTCTGAATTACATCTCGAGATTCATATATCTCATGACTGCAACTTGCGCTCCTATTTTCAAATTTCTACGGAAAAATCAAAGTTGCGTCTGGACAGACGATTGTCAGAAAGCGTTCGACAGCATTAAGGAATATCTGCTCGAACCGCCCATCTTGTCTCCTCCAGTGGAAGGAAGACCTTTGATAATGTACTTAACCGTCTTAGAAGACTCCATGGGTTGTGTCCTTGGACAGCAAGACGAGACGAGAAGAAAAGAGCATGCCATTTACTACCTAAGCAAGAAATTCACTGACTGTGAATCTCGCTACTCCATGCTCGAGAAGACGTGTTGTGCTTTGGCCTGGGCTGCAAGCGTCTCCGCCAGTACATGATTCGACATACTACTTGTTTGATCTCTCATATGGATCCAATCAAGTACATCTTTGAGAAGCCTGCTTTAACCGGGAGAATTGCCCGTTGGCAGATGTTGTTATCAGAATATGACATTGAGTATCACGCACAGAAATCCGTGAAAGGAAGCATTCTAGCTGAGCACCTGGCTCACCATCCACTCAATGGTCATGAATCAACCAGTTTTGACTTTCCGGACGAGGACGTCATGTACCTCAAGATGAAAGATTGCGACGAGCCACTACCAGACGAAGGACCTGAGATAGGATCCCAGTGGGGCTTAATCTTTGACGGAGCTGTCAATGCTTATGGACAAGGAATTGGGGCAATCATTGTTACACCTCAGGGTACCCATATTCCATTTACTGCCAGATTAACTTTCAAGTGTACAAACAATGAGGCCGAATATGAAGCTTGCATCATGGGTCTCGAAGAAGCCATGGATCTAAGAATCAAACACTTAGATGTATACGGAGATTCTGCTTTGGTCATCAATCAAATCAAAGGAGAATGGGAAACACGCCAACCAGGGCTAATTCCTTACAAAGACTACGCGAGAAGATTGTTACCATTCTTCGACAGGGTAGATTTTCATCACATTCCTCGTGAAGAAAACAACTTGGCTGATGCATTAGCCACACTCTCTTCCATGATTAGGGTAAATCATTGGAATGACATTCCTCAGATCGATGTTATGCGCCTGGATAGGCCCGCCCATGTTTTCACAGTAGAAGCAATCATCGACGATGAACCATGGTATTACGACATCAAGAACTTTCTTCAAAAGCAAGAATACCCTCTTGGGGTGTCAAAGAAAGATAGAAAGACTTTGAGAAGGTTAGCTTGTAGATTCTTCCTGAATGAAGATGTTCTGTACAAGAGAAACTTCGACATGGTAATGCTCAGATGCGTTGACAGAAAAGAAGCAGAAGTACTCATGAGAGAAATACATGAAGGTTCCTTTGGTACTCACACCAATGGACATACCATGACAAGAAAAATACTGAGAGCAGGATATTATTGGCTGACGGTGGAGTCAGATTGCTACCGGTATGCAAAGAGGTGTCACAAATGTCAGATCTACGCCGATAGAATTCATGTGCCACCATCTCTTCTCAACATACTCTCTTCCCCTTGGCCTTTCTCCATGTGGGGAATTGACATGATTGGAATGATCGAGCCAAAAGCGTCCAACGGACATCGCTTCATCTTGGTAGCTATAGACTATTTCGCCAAATGGGTTGAGGCAGCTTCATATGCAAACGTTACAAGACAAGTTGTCGTCAGGTTTATCAAAAATCACATCATCTGTCGCTACGGCATTCCTAGCAGGATAATCACTAACAATGGGTCAAATTTGAATAACAAAATGATGAAGGAGCTTTGTGAAGAATTCAAGATTGAACATCACAACTCATCTCCTTACATACCGAAGATGAATGGAGCTGTAGAAGCAGCTAACAAAAACATCAAGAAATCATTCAGAAGATGGTCATTACTTACAAAGATTGGCATGAAATGCTCCCGTATGCTCTTCATGGTTACCGTACATCAGTACGTACGTCGACTGGAGCAACTCCTTTCTCCCTTGTATATGGCATGGAGGCAGTCCTACCTATAGAGGTTGAAATCCCATCAATGAGAGTCTTGATGGAGGCAAAATTAACAGAAGCCGAGTGGTGTCAAAGCAGATTCGATGAGTTGAACTTAATCGAAGAAAAGCGCATGACAGCTTTATGCCACGGACAGCTATATCAACAAAGAATGAAGAAAGCTTTCGAAAAAAAGGTTCGACCTCGCACAATCAAAGAAGGCGACCTTGTACTCAAAAAGATTCAATCTTTTCTCACAGATTCGAGAGGGAAATGGACTCCCAATTATGACGGCCCCTACGTGGTCAAGAGAGCTTTCTCAGGAGGAGCCTTAATACTCACGACTATGGATGGAGAAGAATTCACCCGTCCTGTGAACGTCCACGCAGTCAAGAAATACTTCACCTAAATAACTAAAAGAACAGCTCGCTAAGTTGAAAACTCGCAAAGAGCAACTTAGGCAAAAAAGAGCGTCTCGGTGAATCGAAAACCCGAAAGGGCGATTCAGGCAAAAGTTAGAGACATAAAAAATAAATAATCAATCCCGGTAGACTTAAAACCTGAAAGGGGTAGTTTACGCAAAAGTTAGGGATATATGGCAAGTAACTGTGTTCAGGACAAACTTGATCATTCAAAATCCATAGCGGAGTATTCATCAGCAGTAGGTCATCTTCTACGAAGCACGTATACAGCGCAACTCTGAGTGGAAGGGAAAGATAACGGTCGTCACGTTTCATCGTAGCCCTTTTCCCGAAAATTAACAATTTCCAACTTTGTAAATACTCCATGGAATCAAGCATTTGGCTGATTACCATTCCATATATAATAATTTGAGCCTTGTGCTTTTCCTTTGCAATCTAGTCTTTTTCAGTTTCTTGAAATGCATTTTAAATTTAAACAGTCATTTTCTTGAAACAAATGTTTTCATAAAATAAAATGAATTTACTTGCAAAAATAAAGGTGAAATTTCTTTCTGAGGTTTACAAACAATAGGAAGAATGCAAACAGTTGCTCCGAGAACGGTTGAGACTCCGGGAATTAAAATTTCCCCATGAGGTCGCTTTGCGAACATCTCCCGATAATGGATCTTCACTTCAATTCATATTACTCACTTCGGACAGCGGACAACTGATAACCAGGTATTCCCGACAAAGTTCGAACTACAAGAAGAGGACATCTTCTGATCAACAAGATTCAAGTCGTATCATAGGATTTTACATCCGCGACAATTCTATTCACTTTCACTTTACATTTTATATTTGTCATAATATTCATGCATACATTACATCATAAACTGCATAGTCGAGTCAGGCTTTGATCATGTGAATGCCCAAGTCATTAAGGCATGGACTCAAGTTTCCCCTGCAAGTTCCGGAGATACTTTTTCCTTCGAGACAACAGTTCATACACAAGGATCTCCCCAAGCAAGTCAACAAATGGTAGTCTCCCTCAAAGAGATAGTTTGTTCACTTTTGGAGTTCCTCAGCCGAGATTCTCCCGCAGAGCGACACTCGACAGTTTT
Organism: Vicia villosa; assembly: GCF_029867415.1. Classification (NCBI taxonomy): domain Eukaryota; kingdom Viridiplantae; phylum Streptophyta; class Magnoliopsida; order Fabales; family Fabaceae; genus Vicia; species Vicia villosa. The sequence continues at coordinate 39,036,663 of NC_081185.1, read as the reverse complement.
GGAATTCCCCACAAGGCCGATGAGCGGTTTCTCTTCTCCGAGGAGTATGGATTCCTCGACATAATTGACAAGTGGTAGTTTTTCCTCCTGGAAAACAATTTGGTATTTCCCCAGCAGGGTCAAGAGATGCCACTTTTCGTCAAAGAGAATCTCCCAGCAGATCGACAAATGATTCTCCAGCGGAGTCAGTGAATGATAGTCTTCGTCCAGAAGATAGTTCAGATTCCCTAGCGAAGTCAGTGAATGGTAGTCTCTTTCAGCAAAAGACAGTTCACTTACTTTTTTGAGCAGAAGTAACGAATGGCAGCTTTCTTCATGAAGACAGTTCGTTTCGCTCAAAGATTCCACAAACAAAGTCAGCAAATGGCAGTCTCTTTCAGCAGAAGACAGTTGTCGCGGGGAAAAATCGTTGTCTTTTTTTCGGGATGAGACACCTGATGCCTTCTTTGGGCTCGAGTGCTCAAAAAAATGATTTTTCTTTTGTACGGACCAAACTTTTTATTGTTTCCAAAAGAGGAAAAGGAAAAAAGTTGCAATAACCTTAAAAGTGGGGGAGAGATCTTGAGTAAGAGGGTTGGTTATACGAAGGGAAGGTATTAGCACCCAACGTATCTATAGTACTCTATAGGTTTCTTTGTTTTATTTATTCCATTCTTGTTATGGTGGAGGTTCTTGTGAAATAGGTGGGACCTAAGGTGTTTGTTTGATTATGCTCGCAAAGATCATCGCGATCCTCTGCATACATATCCCCTAGAGGGAATCAGAGCATCTGTAGCTCGGGGTCTATGGGTGCTAAGGTTTGAATGGTTTTTTTTGTTTTGTTTTGCTCGCCAAGGATCGACCTTGTGCCTACGTATTCTCAAAGGGATGTTGAGAAAGTCAGAGCAATCGTAGTTCCCACTTATGCTAGTGTAAGCAAAGGAAAATAGACAAATGTCGTCTAAATGTTCGATGTATCTAATCTATATCATCACATACATCTGTTTGATTTTGTTTGAAAATCTTTTCATTATAAGCCCGGGGCCATGCCACTTAGGGTGCTTAGAATGATAAAGATGTTTTTGTTTGTTTAACTAGCCTTGTGGCAAAAACTTTCAATGAAGTCAGCCTTGTGACAAAAAGTTTTGATTAATCAGCCAGCCTCGTGGCAAAAGTTTTAATGAAGTCAGCCTTGTGACAAAAACTTTGATTAATCATCCAGTACGGTGGTAAAACAGTTTGATTGATTAGCCAGCCTTGTGGCAAAAAGGTTTAATTGATTAGCCAGCCTTGTGGCAAAAAAGTTTGATTGATTGATTGATTGTTTGTGATGATATAAAAGAGATACTCCTAGCATAGAGATGAAAAAATGTCTAATCTCCTAGGGTATTTGATTTGGATATTGGGGATGCTTATAAGAAGCCCGTGGGTCCTTGTACGAAGCCCAAGAGGAGGCTATCCGAGGGTCCTTGCATTGTAAGCCCAAGAGGAGGCTATGGGAGGGACAATCCAGGGTCCTTGCATTGTAAGCCCAAGAGGAGGCTATGGGAGGGTCACTCGTTTGTACAAAGCCCAAGGGGAGGCATGGTATAGTTGGTCTGAGCTCTTAGAGCGATTTCACCGGGAAACCATACTCTATGTCCTAACCTAAACTAGTGGAGATTCTTTGCACGAAGCCCAATAGGAGGCTATGGGGAACCTAGTGTTATACTAAGTTGAACAAGCACACATATCACACATATGAACAAGTACGAACAAATATGCACAAGTACATGAACAAATATGAACAGTTACAAAGTGTGTGTATATAATGGAGTTTATGAAGGAAATATACCTGTAAGCATGATCCATTTGTATACACAGGGGTTCGGGACTTACACTCGGGAAGAGGTCCGCTTGAGTTTATTCAAAGCTATGTAAACAGGTATTTACAAAAGGGCTTGGGACTTATACCTACATGGAGGCCCATGGTATATTTTTTTGGGAAGATTTAAAGAAAAACCTTCATTTTTGATTTGTTATTCAAAGTTAAATATAAACTGATCGAGGTATGTACAAAAAAGTGCGTGTACAATGAAATACCTAATTTCATGTACAGGAATGGGTATGTACAAGAGGGCTTGGGACTTATACCTACGTGGAGGCCCGTGGTTTATTTACAAAACATGGTTGACTGTTTTATTTACAGGACGCGAGGTTTCGCTTTTGAAAGATTGTTTGAAGATTGTTTTGAAAAGTATTGTTTTGAAAGAGTTTATTCTGTTTGAAGAAAAACTGTACAAAAAAGAAAAGAAATGGGACTTACACTCTCTAATATTCGAGAGGCCCCTGTTTTATTTTCATAAAACAGGGTGGATGGTTTTGAAAAAAAAGATGGTGAGATTTATTGTTTTAAAAACTGTTTGGAAGTAATTTGGAAAAAGTTTTCTGTTTAAAAAACTGTACAAAAGGAAAAGAAATGGGACTTACACTCTCTAATATTCGAGAGGCCCCACTTCGTTTTGAAAATCAATTGATCAATTAAAAAGATTTAATCAAAAAGAAGTGGTTTATCGTTTTGAAAAGAATCGCGATCGCTCGTTTTAAAACGATTTGAATATGAGAAAAATTAACTTAATTAAGTTGAAAACAAGTTTTAATGCTTAATTAAGACCTAAGTGATTAGGGTTTGATCACAAAAAATATTTACAAGTAATTAAGTTTGAAAAAATCAAATAAAACAATATTTAAAGTATTTGAAAATACCTAAAAACATGTCATTTTAAACCTAATTAAAAGTATATTAAATAAATCTTTTTTTGTGATTTTTTTTGATATTGTCAAAATATGTATATTAAATAAGAAGTGTTTAAAAAATGAAGAAAAAATAAGTTATTTTGATGGGTTAAATTAATTGGTGAAGTTGTGAAGAAAATAGAGAAAAATAGTGTCAAAAAATAAGGTTTTGTCTTCACTAGGGCTTGAACCCACGCCCTGAGGTTCACTACTCAAAACAACAACCAACTGAGCTGCGCGTGCAGCTTGTTTATGATACGCTTCCATTCAATTATATTTTCAAACAAATATTTGAAATTTCCAAACCAAAAACGCGCCAAGAACACAACCCTAACTGAATTTTGAATTTCATCAAATCTGTGTTGTTTTGATCAGGTAAAGGGTCTATTCCACTTGGTTTTTCACGACGAACATGATGATGACCTTTAATTTCATTTATTTTTGCTCTAAGATGATTAATTCTCTGATGAACACGAAGAACCCTAATATGACAAATCTTTGTGAAATCGTGTATGATCATGGTATGATGCAATTTATTGAGGGTTATTATTCAGTGATGGTGCAGAAACAAGATGGTAACTCAGTTTTTCATTTATGATGCATGTATGATAGAGTTTGAAGTTCAAGAGAGCTTACCTTCAAAAACGGCCAACTGAGAATTGAATTCTGATCTGGAGGTGTTACAGATGCTTTGTGATGATCTGGATAGCTTCAATGATGATTATGGAAGGTGTCTGGATGCTTGGAACCATCTGAATTCATCTGGGTATGGCCATGGTACCCGACCTGCATAAGCTTCAAGAGTGAATCGAATTTGAAGATGGAGGTGTTTCAGATCATGGATGATGGTTGGGATAGCTCATATATGGTATATGGAATGTGTTTGGATGTTTAACTTGGACAGAAATGAGCTAGAATGAAAATTGGCATGATAAGGCTCATTATGTGTTCATATGGAGGTGAGGTAGTGATTTTGAGTTCTGAGTGTTTTTGGGGTGTGTGGATGGATCAAACACTTCACATTTGATGTTTATGGGATGTTAGAACCCTCACTTTGCTCAGAAATTGCAAGAGATGGAAATTGCAATTCTTCCTCTTTGAAACTCATGAAACTTGCAACTTAAGAAAGAAGAAAGAAAACCTATGATTATGAGGTTTTGGTGTGATTTGAAGAGTGGAAATGACCTCTATTTATAGGCCAAAGAGTCTGAATGAAGAGCTTTGCAACTTGCTTCAAGAAGTGATGATTTGGCTTAAGGGATAAAGTGGAATCTTTCACATTAAATGCAAATGGTTAAAGTAACTAAACCATGGTTATTTTGGCCAAGCTTCTTATCTCTTTCCTATCTGATCTTAAACCAGAAAATATCTCTCAATTATTGCTTCTATGCATCATTACTTGGTCCATTTGGCAATTTGGTTCATAACTTAGTGAAAATGTCTTGAAATTTCAAGTGAAAATGATCACTAAATGCATAATTCAAAACCATAGCTATGCTCCATATTTTTTCATGCTCTTGGACATTTTGGAAAGCTCATATTACACACTTCAAAACCCTAGTTGAAAGTTTCTTCAAGACCTTTAAGGAAATGGGTGAAAAAGATCCATGAACTTTGAAGAAAATGAGATTTCAAGTGAAACTTTCAAAAAGTACCAACTTTGAAGCACCATATCTCTTAAATGGTTGATCTTATGGAAAAAATTTATATGTGTCAAAGTTGTTTATTGGATCAAAATCTACAACTTTCATGTTGGAAGTTTTTTTCAGTTTGTAGGTGAAATTTTGAGAAATTCCCTTCCAAAGTTTGGAAAAAACCATTGAAAAACACTTAGAAAATTTTCTAAGTATGAAAGTCAAACTTTTGACTTTTTGATTCTTGATTGATTTTCTTGATTTTCCTTGATCAAATGACTTCTCATATCATATATTGATGATTCAAAACTTCAAAAGTCATGGTTGACCAAAATTCCCCAAAAGTCAATGGTGATCTTGTACAGTTGACTTTTTCGGACGAATCGCGTTTCTGGAGATTTCAAATGAAACAGGCTATCCTCACCAAATGAATAGTATGAATGGATCATATTGAGGTATTAGAGGATATTGAGCCATGATTTGAGTTATGACACCATGTCCTGATTAAAAAGTCAGTGGTTTAGTGAATTAGGTCAAAAAACCCTAATTGTCGATCTGATGAAATTGATGCCTGTAGGTCTTGAATTGAGATACAATTTCCATTGTATATTGTCATAGGGATTATTTGAAGATGATTGAAACCTTTGATTGACTCCCTGGGGATTTTTAGGGTTTCCCAAATGTGATCCCTGATTTCAGTCCCTGATAGTTCAAAACCCTAGTCTGATGATTTGTCTGATCAATCTTTGTGTAGGAGATGTTCTGAGCCAATGGATTAGGTCAAAATGATGCACTTGGGGTCTTGAGGTCATGTCCCAAGTCATTAGGTCAAATCCTGAGCAAAAGTCAGGAGTATGCTGTCTTCAGTCAAAACCTTAATTCAGTCGATCCAAAGCTGTTGAGTTTGTTGAAGTGAATCTCTGAGGACTAAATGTTGATTGTTGATGAAGATAGTTCTTTGGAGATGAAGGGAGAACAAAACCCTAATTGATTGTTACTTGTACTGATGAGTGATTTCTTGATTAAACCCTGCTAAGCACAAGTAGCAAACACAAGCTATGCAATTTGTTAGAGATGCAAATGATGCATATGCAAATGGTATGAGGTGGTATCTTAGGTCAAAAATTGGGGTATGACAGATGCCCCTATTTAAGTTTCTTCAACCTGAGATATGAAGATTGAAAATCTTTATTTTGATAGGGTAGAAGAGACTTAAATATCAGAAGACGCAAATTTTGGACCTAAGATACCAAAATTGCGAATGATGCAAGGATATCTTTACCGAGGGATATCAAAAACTGACTCCGCTAGGGAAAAGAGATCGGGAAGGATGCCTCAATCCGTTTTTAGGAAGAGAATCCGTTTTTGTTTTTCGGGAAAGCAAGTGTATGCTTCGCCGGGGAATGATAGCTTTGTAAAAAACTTACCAATCGACATTATCGACTATCAACACAGGGATAGACTTGTTTAATAATGCGAAGGTGAAAGGTACGAAACTGTGTTACCGACTACCAGCATGGTGATAGACTTGACAAGGTAAAGAGAATTTCAAAGGTTCGGTTAATATTACCGACTATCAGCCTTGCGATAGACATGTTAATAATATAACCAGAACAAAAGGGTACCGACTACCAGCTTTGTGATAGTGGTTTTTGAAGACGTGATCAATTATCAGCCGAGTGATAAAATGATCCTGGAGACTTTGCTAGGGAAATTACTAGTTATTCAGCCTTGTGAACAATAATAAGGCCCTGATTGTCAAATGGTCTTCATGATTGATTTCCTTGAGAGGAAAAAGCTTTTAAAAGAGACATAAGCTGCTCAGATGATAAGGCTATTGCTTATTGTCTGTTTTTCACGACTCTATTTGGAGAATCGGAATTTGAATTCTTTGGTAAAGACAAAGTTCTAACCAAGAATGAATTGGAAAGAAACAGTCAAACAAGACTTTGCACCCATGAGGAATGAACTCAACTGGGGATTTCCTCCTTTGTTTTGAAAGGAGAAACTAAAGCAACCTTCTTCCACGAGGAATTATCTCAGTGGGGAACTGGAGAAAGAAGATGTTCTTTTCTGCTTATGGGTGACCACCTACTTGGAGAGATGACACGCCCATACTTGTTTCTTTTTCTTTTTCTTTTTTTTCTCTTTCTTTGGGATAGATATATCCTAAACAAGTGATTTTAAAGCAAACATTGAAAAATGCAAGAATGCATAAATGATGCAAATAAGTATGAATGATGAATGTCATGAATGTAGCATGCATACTGACGATACTGACAGACAGAGGAGTATATACTGGAGAAGGACCGACGTCGCGATACAACCAGATACTTGGCAAATGTTTTTCAACACGGTGTAGATAACACAGGTGAACAATGCTGTGTGCTTTAAACTTCTCTGGGGAAGATGAGCATCTTTTCTTATTGAGAGGGAAGAACTTCTTCACTGGAGATGGAAATCTTCGTCACTGGGGATAAAAGACCTTCTTCACTGGGGATAGAAGAGCTTCTTTACTGGGGATAGAAGAGCTTTTCCTATCATAATCTTTGATTCATCCTATGGAGATAGCTGTTGATGTTCCTTCCGTTGTTCACAACTCAAAGGAAAATTTCGCTTTTATTTTGAAAAAGAAAAGTGAAGTAAATTTATTTAAAACTTTTTTTCTTTTTTTTTTTTTCAAAAGTGAATAACACAATTAAAGCGTCATTTTGTAAGCTGAAAGAAATTAAAGATTGCAAACAAATGGGCACAAGGCTCAAATTTATTTAATAGGATGGTAATCAGCTAAAGGCGTGATTCCATGGAGTATTTACAAAAGTTGGAAATGGTAATTATGCGGAAAAGGCTACATTGAAAGCAATAACCACTATTCCCTCTAATAACTTTGAGTTCCAACTGTGCTTGTTGCTTCAGATTGGTGATGATTTGATTGAAGATCCTTTGATGGAAAAGACGATTCAGGTGACGAAGTATGGACTGATGCAGTTACTTTGTCATAAATCCCTAATTTTTGCCTAGATTGCCTTTTCAGGTTTTCAATCTACCGGGATAAATTTTTTCTGTTTATTGTCTCTAATTTTTGCTTGGACCGCCCTTTCGGGTTTTCAGTCCACCGAGACGCTCATTTTTGCCTAAGTCGCCCTTTGCGGGTTTTCAACTTACCGAGCTGTTCTTTTGTATTTTTTTTAGACAAAGTATTTCTTGACTGCATCTGCATTCACAGGATGTGGGAGTTCATCACCATCCATGGTAGTAAGAATCATGGCGCCGCCAGAAAATGTTCTTTTGACAACATACGGGCCTTCGTAATTAGGAGACCATTTGCCACTAGAATCTGGTTGAAAAGACAAGATCTTTTTAAGCACGAGGTCGCCTTCTCGAAATTCACGAGGTCGAACCTTTTTGTTGAAGGCTTGTTTCATCCTTGCTTGGTATAACTGTCCATGGCATAGAGCAGTCATACATTTTTCTTCGATTAAGTTCAACTGATCGTATCTGTTTTGACACCATTCAGCCTCTGATAACTTAGTCTCCATGAGGACTCTCATTGATGGTATTTCAACTTCTACGGGGAGCACAGCTTCCATGCCGTATACTAGAGAAAAGGGAGTTGCCCCTGTTGAAGTACGTACTGAAGTACGGTACCCATGTAAAGCAAATGGCAATATTTCATGCCAGTCTTTGTAAGTGACGACCATTTTCTGGACGATCTTCTTAATGTTCTTGTTAGCAGCTTCAACGGCGCCGTTCATTTTTGGTCTGTAAGGAGAAGAGTTATGATGCTCAATCTTGAATTCCTCACACAATTCTTTCATCATTTTGTTATTCAAGTTCGAACCATTGTCAGTAATGATCTTGCTGGGAATACCATATCGGCAAATGATGTTATTCTTGATAAACCTCACAACCACTTGTCTTGTAACATTGGCGTAAGATGCTGCTTCGACCCATTTAGTGAAGTAATCAATTGCTACCAAGATGAAACGACGACCGTTTGAAGCTTTCGGTTCGATCATTCCAATCATATCGATACCCCAGATGGAGAAAGGCCACGGAGATGAGAGAACGTTGAGTAGAGTCGGCGGTACATGGATCTTATCTGCGTAGATCTGGCACTTGTGACATCTCTTCACGTGTTTGTAACAGTCTGATTCCATTGTCAACCAATAGTATCCTGCTCTTAAGATCTTTTTGGACATTGCATGCCCATTTGAATGAGTTCCAAAGGACCCTTCATGCACTTCATGCATTAACATGTCTGCTTCGTGTCTGTCCACGCATCTGAGCAAAACCATGTCGAAATTTCTTTTGTATAGCACGTCTCCGTTCAGGAAGAAACTGCCAGAAAGTCTCCTTAGAGTCTTCTTGTCTTTGTTTGATGCCCCAAGCGGGTACTCTTGAGTTTGAAGGAAGCGTTTGATGTCGTGGAACCACGGTTTATCATCGATGACTGCTTCAGTTGCAAACACATAAGCGGGCCTTTCAAGGCGCGTAATTCTAACTGTAGGCATATCGTTCCAATGATTGACTTTGAACATGGAAGATAGAGTGGCCAAGGCGTCTGCCATTCGATTCTGATCTCGAGGTATATGATGCAATTCAACCTTGTTGAAGAAAGTCAACAGACGTCTTGCATAATCTCTGTAAGGAATCAAGCCAGGGTGGTAAGTTTCCCACTTGTCTTTGATTTGGTTGATCACGAGGGCTGAATCTCCATATATGTCGAGGATCTTGATCCTTAAGTCAATGGCTTCTTCGAGACCCATGATACAAGCTTCATATTCTGCGATGTTGTTGGTACAATCAAATAGCAATCTGGCAGAGAACGGGATATGAGTACCCTTGGGAGTGATGATGATTGCCCCAATTCCATTGCCAAAAGCGTTTACTGCTCCATCAAAAATTAGGCCCCATCTTGATCCGGGTTCAGGACCTTCTTCAGGTAACGGTTCGTCACAATCTTTCATCTTCAAGTACATGATATCTTCATCAGGAAAGTCAAACTTGAGAGATTGATATTCATTAATTGGTTGATGCGCCAAGTGATCGGCGAGAATGCTTCCTTTGACCGCTTTTTGAGCACGGTATTCAATGTCATATTCGGATAACAGCATTTTCCATCGGGCAATCCTTCCTGTTAAGGCAGGCTTTTCAAAGACATACTTGATCGGATCCATTTTGGAGATTAACCAAGTAGTATTGTTGATCATGTATTGGCGGAGACGTTTTGAAGCCCAAGCCAAAGCACAACACGTTTTTTCGAGCATGGAGTAACGAGACTCACAGTCTGTGAACTTCTTACTCAAGTAATAGATGGCATGCTCCTTCTTACCGGTTTCATCTTGCTGTCCAAGCATACAACCCATGGATTCTTCTAACACAGTAAGGTACATGATTAGTGGTCTTCCTTCAACCGGAGGAATCAATATTGGTGGTTCTAACAGGTATTCTTTGATACTGTCGAACGCTTTCTGGCAATCTTCAGTCCATACAACCCCTTGATCTTTGCGGAGAAGCTTGAAAATTGGCCCACATGTAGCAGTCATTTGAGAGATAAATCTGGAGATATAGTTCAATCGTCCGAGAAATCCTCTTACTTGCTTTTCAGTTTTTGGTGCAGGCATCTCTTGAATAGCTCTGACTTTGTCGGGATCTACTTCAATACCTCTTTGGCTGACAATGAAACCCAAGAGTTTTCCAGATCTAACCCCAAAAGTACATTTGTTAGGATTCAAGCGAAGCTGATATTTCCTTAATCGTTGAAACAACTTCAAAAGGTATTCAATATGTTCTTCTTCTGTGCTGGACTTGGCTATCATGTCGTCCACATAAACTTCTATTTCTTTATGCATCATGTCATGGAAGAGAGTAGTCATTGCTCTTTGGTAAGTTGCGCCTGCATTCTTTAATCCAAATGGCATTACTTTGTAGCAAAAGGTACCCCATGGGGTGATGAAAGATGTCTTCTCCATGTCTTCAGGAGCCATCTTGATCTGATTATAACCGGAGAACCCGTCCATGAAGGAAAAGATGTTGAACTTAGCGGTGTTATCAACCAACATGTCAATATGTGGTAATGGAAAGTCATCTTTTGGACTGGCCTTGTTCAAGTCACGGTAGTCAACACACATTCTGACTTTGCCATCTTTCTTCGGAACTGGCACTATGTTGGCTAACCATTGAGGATACTCAGAGGTGACAAGAAAACCTGCGTCGAGTTGCTTTTGAACTTCCACTTTGATCTTATTAGCCATATCAGGGTGAGTCCTTCGCAATTTCTGCTTAACCGGCGGACATTCTGGCTTCAATGGCAAGTAATGCTGAACAATATTGGTATCCAACCCAGGCATGTCTTGGTAGGACCAGGCAAACACGTCAACATATTCTTTGAGAAGGTCTGTCAACTTACTCTTGACATTAGCATCAAGCAGCGATCCAACGGTCACTTCTTTTTTGTCTTCTTCAGAACCCAAGTTGATCTTTTCTAGAGGCTCTTTGTGAGGCAGAATGGCTCTTTCCTCGTGCTTAAGTAATCGAGAAATCTCGTCTGGGATCTCCTCTTCTTCCTCTTCTTCGGCTTCGAACACAGGAAACTCAAAGTTGGGAGAGGGCATAGGGTTATTGCATTCAATGGGTTTATCAATAGTAAATCTGCACATGTGATTTATATTTATTTCAGAAAATTTATGAATGCAAGAGTGTATGCAGATTTTTTTTGAAAAAGTTTTTTTTTTATTTTTTTTGGTTTTTTAGGATTACCATTTCCAGAAAAAGCAAAAATAAAACATATAATGTAGGGAATTCAAAATGACACTTTATTTATGATTCATCTTTGAAACAAAGCCCTAAACACAAACTCATTTGCCTTGGGCAGGACAAAGAGGGAAACTTTTAAAACAAAGCCCTATACACAAAGTTATTTGGGCGGAACATTTAAAAGCAAAGCCCTATAAAACATCTCTCTGCTTTGGGCAAGGCAGGAGTTCAAAATAACAGCGAGGTGATTACTTTGCGCGGCGAACAACATTCGGAACGTCGACAGCTTTCCAGTAGCAACGAACTCCTCTGTGTATTATGTATTCAGGAAAATTCTCCCCAGAGTGATCTTCAGTATTAACATTGACTGCTGGTCGAGCAGGATTTGAAGGCCCTGGTTTGTCAACCTTGTTCTTTGTAGAGTCGAAACGGTCTTCTTCTACTTCTTGAAGAGCATAAGATGAGTCACAATCTCCAGAATTTTCAGGATGTATTTCCCAGCCTTCAGGATGAAGAGACTCATTGTCAGCGACACTTTCCGAGTCAATTGCGGGACCATCTTCCCCTTCATCTTCAAAAATGGTATTTATGTGATAATAACCATCTTCAGGGTTATCAATCTTGGCAGATGCGTTGAAGCCGAAATCTTCAGTAACTTCAGGCTGCTGAGAAAATTGAGAGCATTGGTAAGCCTCTTCTGGTTGACTATTATATTCAAAGGAATCTCCCCATCCAGTTGGTTGGATATCCTCAATCGCAATCTTGTAACTTTCAGGTGCTGTATATTTCACCATATAATCAAATTTTCCACTTGGTTGTCCCAAGGTGTCCCAGACCTCTGTAGGAACAGGCTCAGTTTCTTTGCCTTTGGATTCTTCTGAAGGAGGATATGGTTCTTCCTGAGATATGTATCCCGAGTCATTGAGATAACATTTCCATTCTTCTTCAGGATCAGGTAGACCTTCTTCGACGCATTCTTCAATAAGGATATTAACCTCTTGAGGAATTGGGTTAAGGAATCCTCCACTAATGAATGTTTCTTTGATTGGACGAAGGGTTTCATCCTTCTTGGTGCAGTTTGAGAATGTTGGTGAACATCCGAGACCTGCTCTAGTTTCATTTTTGGTAGGGATCACAACTTGCCCCCAGCCAGTGGTAGTTCCATCTTTCACTACTTTTACCGCCTCTTTGTAAGAAGAGATTGATGCTTTCTTTTTGGAAGATTCGTCTTCTAAAGAGAGACCTTGGAACTGAGTTCCTTCCACATCCTCGGCACTGATAAAAGAGAAATTGGACAAATGACTCACCATCAAGGCTTGCTCTCCACTTATCGTTACCAATTTTCCATTTGTTACAAATTTTAACTTTTGATGGAGCGTAGAAGTTACTGCCCCTGCTTCATGGATCCATGGTCGTCTTAACAAACAGCTATAAGCAGCTTGAATGTCCATGACCTGGAAGGTGATTTGAAATGTACGTGGACCAATTGTCATGGGAAGGTTGACCTCGCCGATAACAGATTTTCGCGATCCATCAAATGCTTTGACAACTACACCACTGAACTTCATAGGCATTCCTTGGTAAGACAAGCGAGCAAGAGTCGTCTTTGGCATCACATTCAAGGAAGATCCGGTGTCTACCAACACATTGGACAAAGAGTCTGACTGACAATTCATAGAAATGTGTAAAGCAAGATTGTGATTTCTACCCTCCTCGGGGAGTTCTTCATCACAGAAGCTTAAATTGTTACAAGCTGTTATATTGGCTATTATCCCATCAAAGTGGTCAACAGTCACATCATGATCTACAAAAGCTTGATCCAAAACTCTCATCAGGGCTTCCCTGTGGGCTTCTGAATTCAACAGCAATGAAAGTATTGAGATTTTTGAAGGAGTCTGCATAAGCTGATCCACAATCTTGTATTCACTTCTTTTGATAAGCTTCAAAATTTCATCAAAGTCAGGATTGACATTGGTTCCACTGGATTGACCAACATCAGTGTTTGTATTACTGACAGGAGTTTCCACAGGATTCCCTGCTGGTGTACTGATAGAATTTTGTCCGGTCGCAGGAGCAACAGGTTGCTTCGGAGGTAATGGAGTATACACACGTCCACTTCTTGTTACTCGACTCACATCAGCGATGTTCACGACAGATGAAAGAGTAGGTAAAGGAACTTCTTGTCCATTCTTTATCATTGTGGCATTGTAGTTGTATGGAACTGCCTTGTCAGAGTCATAGGGAACAGGTCCAGGTAGACAAATGATCAAAGGAGCAACAGGAACCTTCGGCTTGTTATAAGTAACTTCCATGCGCTCAGGCATGTTGAAATGAGGAACGATGACGTTAACTGTAGGCATTTCCGAGTTGATATCTGAGACTAAAAGCTCATGCGGGTAGCATCCTATCATGTTAACTTCATTTTCATTCCTATTTCTGTAGATCTGAATAGTACCATTATCCAACAGAACTTGGAGATCTCTTCTCACAATCGAACATCCATGAGAATCTACACAACATATGCTACAGGAACCATAGTGATGCTGGCGAAAATTCTGCCCTCGACAGAGAGTGGCGTGCATTTGTACCAAATTGGCTCTTGAGAAATTGATATTATAGACTCGATATGGACCAGGACATCCATACACCATGTTTACAACATGCCCTCCATGATTGGGTAGCGGATTTGCTTGCACATTTGGATTCAAATTTCTGAAAGAGAGGAGATTAGATCTTACCAACCTCTGAACTTCATGTTTCAAAGCTATGCAATGTTCAAGATCATGGCCAGGTGCTCCTTGATGATAAGGGCATGAGACCTCAGCTTTGTACCACCATGGGAGTTTCTCAGGTACTGGTGGTGGTGCTTTAGTCTGAACAAGACCTCTTTCAATCAAAGCAGGGTACAATTCTGTGTAGGTCATCGGAATCGGATCAAACTGTGGAGCTCTTTGTACACGATTCTGATTATTGTTAAACTGCTGAGCCTGTTGTCGAGGCTGTTGTTGTTGAAACTGCGGAGTAAATCCCGGATTCGGTGTTGTATTAACAGCTGGTGCGATAGCAGCTACCTGTCGTTGATGATTAACATTTCCTCTTGGCTTCCCTTGGGATACCATGTCAACACTTTGTTCTTTCTTCTTTGGGAAACCACTTCCAAACTTTTTGGTTCCGCTTGAAGATCCACCTTCTTTAGTTAGACGTCCGGTTCGGACTCCTTCTTCTAGACGCATCCCCATGTTTACCATTTCGGTGAAATCACTTGGAGCACTAGCAATCATGCGTTCATAGTAAAACGGACTGAGAGTATTCAAGAAGATCTTTGTCATCTCTTTCTCTTTTAACGGTGGATTAATCTGAGCAGCAGTTTCTCTCCATCGTTGGGCATACTCTTTGAAAGTTTCATGGTCTTTCTGAGCCATGGATCGAAGCTGATCTCTGTCTGGAGCCATATCTGAGTTATACTTGTATTGTCGGACAAAGGCCTCGCCTAAGTCATTGAAAGTTCGAATATTGGTGCTATCCAAGCCTGTGTACCACTTTAGTGCGGCACCAGTCAAACTGTCTTGAAAGTAATGGATAAGCAACTGATGATTATCTGCATAAGTAGACATCTTCCTGGCATACATCACAAGATGACTTTGTGGACAAGAACTACCTTTGTATTTCTCAAAGTCTGGGACCTTGAACTTGGCTGGTATTTGTACACTGGGAACCAAACATAGCTCCTGGGCATTCTTTCCAAACAAATCTTTTCCACGAATAGCTTTGACTTCCAGCTGAATCTTGTTGAACTGCTCTTGGAGATCTCCTACAAGATTACGCTGATTTGTGCTATCACCTTGATCATGATAAACCTCATTGTCTCCGTAAGGAACAGTGTGAACCATAGGAGTCGGAACCGTCATAGTGGGTTGAGAAAGTGCCATAGTAACTTGAGAAAAAGTTATCCCCTGATTTGGAGTGAACTGTGAACTCTGTGCAGCAGGCGCTTCAGTTGTAGCTGTTTGAACCCCAGAGAAATTATGGCGAAATCCTGTACCAAAGCTGAAAGGAGTGCCCCAACCTTCTGGCATGGAGAAAGATGGAATACCGAACGCAACTGTAGAAACTGGAGTAGTGACTTCAGATGTTACCGTTGCTTGACTGTTGGGTGGCGGCGGCTGATTTTGTGCGGTCATTAAGGAGTCAACCAGAGTAGTGAGACTTTCCAACTTTTCCTGAAGGGTGGTCACCGTACCACGAAGCTCAATATTCTCTTGTTCAGAGTGTTCCATTACTCTTCTTCTGCTTGAACGAGTATTGTATCTGTGATCTGATTGCGAACGTGGTCGAGAAACTTTGAGACGCGACAGCTTGACGATCTATTGGAGAAAGATCCAAAAGATGAGACTCTATACAACAGACTCGATATGCAGAATGATGTATGCAAAAAGAAATTTATGATTTTTCCAAACATTTTAAAGATTATTTCCTTGCAAACATTTGAACACAAACAATTCTTTTATTGAATAAATGAGAAATGTTACAACATTGGAGCGTAGCTCCTTACAGAATCAAATGATACATGAAAATTTAAATAAATCCTAAGCATCTTCATCAGACGAAGAACCAAATGCATTGTGCAACTTGAGCTTCATGATTTCTTTCCCATAGCGAGCTTTCAACTCGGCCTTTTCAGCTCTCAGCTTGTCAACCACATTCTTCCAATTGTCAGGTATCGGAGCGTTGCTTGTTGAGCCTTCAAGCTTTTTCTTGCTTTCTTTGATGTATCTTCTGATTGCGGCATCTTTCCGACGGATCTTCTCATCTTTGTTCATGAGCCATCCATCCTGATAATAGAGAGTTTCTTCGTGTTCTTTCACTTGTTTCTTCAACTTTCTATTTTCCACATCAGTTCTTCGAAACTTTTCTTTCCAAGCGTCTTTCTCTATCCTCATCTTGGCCAAAGTGTCTTGGTATTCCTCCATAGTGGGAATGTTGGGTCGTTGAGGCACCACAGGGAACATGGGTTTTTCATAATCATAAGGCATTTGAAACTCCCTTGCTCTTTTCTTTACCCAACAGGTGTAGGCGCTCGTAGCGATACAGTTCTTTGTCTCACCTTTTTCTTTCCATCGGATGTCGTACCAGGCTTTCACCATTTTTGTTTTCAACCCCTGAGGATCATTTCCTTCCTGATAAAAGTAACTTTCCACTGTAGGTCCAATGGGTTTAGTTGAATTTGCATACCCGAGTTGTCGTCGGGCTAGGACCGGATTGTAGTTAATTCCTCCTTGTGTACCAATGAGGGGTACGTTGGCGAATTCTCCACAGCTTTCAATGGTTTCTGTACCGCAGCGAGCCAAGGTATACCACTGAATATCATTATGGGTAAGAGACATAAGTCTTTGAGACCATCGCAAACCTTCCCGGTTTTCCGTGAAAATGGGAGACTTAGGTAAGTGTGAAACAATCCATTTGAATAACAGAGGTGCACAACATACAATAATTCCACCACCTTGGTGATTCCTATGATGGACGGAGAAATACATGTCACCAAGCAGAGTCGGAACGGGATTTCCATTCAAAAAGACCTTTATGGCATTGATATCAACAAAGTCGTCGATATTGGGAAACAAAACCAACCCATAGATGAGCAAGGCTAGTACAGCTTCAAAAGCTATCATGCTACCAGTTTCGATGAAGTCAAAGGCTTTCTTTATTAGAAACTGTGATGGCAAACCTGGAAGGTTTCCTTTGGTAGTCCAATTACTCTCTATTTCAGATTTCTTCAAGTGAGTTCCTGTTGCAATGACTGGTGACTTAGGAATGGCTTCCAAACCATTGAAAGGTATTTTGTCAGACACAGGAATACCCAAAAGATTGGCATATTCTTCCAAGGTTGGTACCAACTGATAGTCTGGAAAGGTAAAACACCGGTATACGGGATCATAAAACTGAACCAGAGTTTTGAGAAGCCCTTCATCAACATGAGTGTTCAAAATAGGCAAAAGCTTTCCATGGCTTTTCCTAAAATCAGAAGGATCTTGTACGAAAGATGCTAACTCTTTCAGTCTTTCCACATTAGGCTCTTTGAAACCGTACCTCTTGGTATACCTTTTTTCCATAACTTAACCCTATAATGTTTGCAAATAAAATTCTCTAATTGTTTGGAAAAAATCATGTTTTTATGGAAAAAGATTTTTTATTTTTTATGGATGTATGAATGCGTGGATGCATGGATGCCACATATTCAAACATGGTAAAGCAAACATGGTAGCACATACATGGTAATACAGACATGGTAATGGCAATACAAACACATGGTACACACAGGTTCAAAGGTCCAGCGTCACGAGCATGAGGTCAGAGAACCAAAAATGGGATAGTTCTAGTTAATCACCTGCACAACATGTTCTACTGATACGTCAGAGTCTACATTTTTCTTTCGGATATTACCGGCTTTCCACAATTAAACTCATGAGCCAGTAATATTCTCAAGAAAAACTCGTCTGAGTGTGGTTCTCCGCATGACAACTAATCCAAGTCTTCACCTGAATAGTTTCTGCACCACAACCTAATAAGGCCAGGATGGGTTGGGGTTCTACGGTCTCTCAGCTTCTACAGTTCAATGAAAGCAACAATGTCTTCGCAATTAACTCGCTAAACATATATTACAAACAAGGAACCTCCACTGAGCGGAAGGATTCTCACGTGCGCCTGCACATGACTATACCCTCCACCTAATTTCTTATGTGTACTTAATCCGGGTTAGGATTTGTCCATAATGTATCACTTGTAACAGAATCCACACAAGTAACAGAACCAAAGAACCAAACAAGAACAAAATAAAAATAAAACAAATAGAAATAACCCTTTCTTTGGAAACAATAAAAAGATGGTCCCCAGTGAAGTCGCCATTTTTCTGTCGCGGGGAAAAATCGTTGTCTTTTTTTCGGGATGAGACACCTGATGCCTTCTTTGGGCTCGAGTGCTCAAAAAAATGATTTTTCTTTTGTACGGACCAAACTTTTTATTGTTTCCAAAAGAGGAAAAGGAAAAAAGTTGCAATAACCTTAAAAGTGGGGGAGAGATCTTGGGTAAGAGGGTTGGTTATACGAAGGGAAGGTATTAGCACCCAACGTATCTATAGTACTCTATAGGTTTCTTTGTTTTATTTATTCCATTCTTGTTATGGTGGAGGTTCTTGTGAAATAGGTGGGACCTAAGGTGTTTGTTTGATTATGCTCGCAAAGATCATCGCGATCCTCTGCATACATATCCCCTAGAGGGAATCAGAGCATCTGTAGCTCGGGGTCTACGGGTGCTAAGGTTTGAATGGTTTTTTTTGTTTTGTTTTGCTCGCCAAGGATCGACCTTGTGCCTACGTATTCTCAAAGGGATGTTGAGAAAGTCAGAGCAATCGTAGTTCCCACTTATGCTAGTGGAAGCAAAGGAAAATAGACAAATGTCGTCTAAATGTTCGATGTATCTAATCTATATCATCACATACATCTGTTTGATTTTGTTTGAAAATCTTTTCATTATAAGCCCGGGGCCATGCCACTTAGGGTGCTTAGAATGATAAAGATGTTTTTGTTTGTTTAACCAGCCTTGTGGCAAAAACTTTCAATGAAGTCAGCCTTGTGACAAAAAGTTTTGATTAGTCAGCCAGCCTCGTGGCAAAAGTTTTAATGAAGTCAGCCTTGTGACAAAAACTTTGATTAATCATCCAGTACGGTGGTAAAACAGTTTGATTGATTAGCCAGCCTTGTGGCAAAAAGGTTTAATTGATTAGCCAGCCTTGTGGCAAAAAAGTTTGATTGATTGATTGATTGTTTGTGATGATATAAAAGAGATACTCCTAGCATAGAGATGAAAAAATGTCTAATCTCCTAGGGTATTTGATTTGGATATTGGGGATGCTTATAAGAAGCCTCGTGGCAAAAGTGTGTGTATATAATGGAGTTTATGAAGGAAATATACCTGTAAGCATGATCCATTTGTATACACAGGGGTTCGGGACTTACACTCGGGAAGAGGTCCGCTTGAGTTTATTCAAAGCTATGTAAACAGGTATTTACAAAAGGGCTTGGGACTTATACCTACATGGAGGCCCATGGTATATTTTTTTGGGAAGATTTAAAGAAAAACCTTCATTTTTGATTTGTTATTCAAAGTTAAATATAAACTGATCGAGGTATGTACAAAAAAGTGCGTGTACAATGAAATACCTAATTTCATGTACAGGAATGGGTATGTACAAGAGGGCTTGGGACTTATACCTACGTGGAGGCCCGTGGTTTATTTACAAAACATGGTTGACTGTTTTATTTACAGGACGCGAGGTTTCGCTTTTGAAAGATTGTTTGAAGATTGTTTTGAAAAGTATTGTTTTGAAAGAGTTTATTCTGTTTGAAGAAAAACTGTACAAAAAAGAAAAGAAATGGGACTTACACTCTCTAATATTCGAGAGGCCCCTGTTTTATTTTCATAAAACAGGGTGGATGGTTTTGAAAAAAAAGATGGTGAGATTTATTGTTTTAAAAACTGTTTGGAAGTAATTTGGAAAAAGTTTTCTGTTTAAAAAACTGTACAAAAGGAAAAGAAATGGGACTTACACTCTCTAATATTCGAGAGGCCCCACTTCGTTTTGAAAATAAATTGATCAATTAAAAAGATTTAATCAAAAAGAAGTGGTTTATCGTTTTGAAAAGAATCGCGATCGCTCGTTTTAAAACGATTTGAATATGAGAAAAATTAACTTAATTAAGTTGAAAACAAGTTTTAATGCTTAATTAAGACCTAAGTGACTAGGGTTTGATCACAAAAAATATTTACAAGTAATTAAGTTTGAAAAAATCAAATAAAACAATATTTAAAGTATTTGAAAATACCTAAAAACATGTCATTTTAAACCTAATTAAAAGTATATTAAATAAATCTTTTTTTGTGATTTTTTTTGATATTGTCAAAATATGTATATTAAATAAGAAGTGTTTAAAAAATGAAGAAAAAATAAGTTATTTTGATGGGTTAAATTAATTGGTGAAGTTGTGAAGAAAATAGAGAAAAATAGTGTCAAAAAATAAGGTTTTGTCTTCACTAGGGCTTGAACCCACGCCCTGAGGTTCACTACTCAAAACAACAACCAACTGAGCTGCGCGTGCAGCTTGTTTATGATACGCTTCCATTCAATTATATTTTCAAACAAATATTTGAAATTTCCAAACCAAAAACGCGCCAAGAACACAACCCTAACTGAATTTTGAATTTCATCAAATCTGTGTTGTTTTGATCAGGTAAAGGGTCTATTCCACTTGGTTTTTCACGACGAACATGATGATGACCTTTAATTTCATTTATTTTTGCTCTAAGATGATTAATTCTCTGATGAACACGAAGAACCCTAATATGACAAATCTTTGTGAAATCGTGTATGATCATGGTATGATGCAATTGATTGAGGGTTATTATTCAGTGATGGTGCAGAAACAAGATGGTAACTCAGTTTTTCATTTATGATGCATGTATGATAGAGTTTGAAGTTCAAGAGAGCTTACCTTCAAAAACGGCCAACTGAGAATTGAATTCTGATCTGGAGGTGTTACAGATGCTTTGTGATGATCTGGATAGCTTCAATGATGATTATGGAAGGTGTCTGGATGCTTGGAACCATCTGAATTCATCTGGGTATGGCCATGGTACCCGACCTGCATAAGCTTCAAGAGTGAATCGAATTTGAAGATGGAGGTGTTTCAGATCATGGATGATGGTTGGGATAGCTCATATATGGTATATGGAATGTGTTTGGATGTTTAACTTGGACAGAAATGAGCTAGAATGAAAATTGGCATGATAAGGCTCATTATGTGTTCATATGGAGGTGAGGTAGTGATTTTGAGTTCTGAGTGTTTTTGGGGTGTGTGGATGGATCAAACACTTCACATTTGATGTTTATGGGATGTTAGAACCCTCACTTTGCTCAGAAATTGCAAGAGATGGAAATTGCAATTCTTCCTCTTTGAAACTCATGAAACTTGCAACTTAAGAAAGAAGAAAGAAAACCTATGATTATGAGGTTTTGGTGTGATTTGAAGAGTGGAAATGACCTCTATTTATAGGCCAAAGAGTCTGAATGAAGAGCTTTGCAACTTGCTTCAAGAAGTGATGATTTGGCTTAAGGGATAAAGTGGAATCTTTCACATTAAATGCAAATGGTTAAAGTAACTAAACCATGGTTATTTTGGCCAAGCTTCTTATCTCTTTCCTATCTGATCTTAAACCAGAAAATATCTCTCAATTATTGCTTCTATGCATCATTACTTGGTCCATTTGGCAATTTGGTTCATAACTTAGTGAAAATGTCTTGAAATTTCAAGTGAAAATGATCACTAAATGCATAATTCAAAACCATAGCTATGCTCCATATTTTTTCATGCTCTTGGACATTTTGGAAAGCTCATATTACACACTTCAAAACCCTAGTTGAAAGTTTCTTCAAGACCTTTAAGGAAATGGGTGAAAAAGATCCATGAACTTTGAAGAAAATGAGATTTCAAGTGAAACTTTCAAAAAGTACCAACTTTGAAGCACCATATCTCTTAAATGGTTGATCTTATGGAAAAAATTTATATGTGTCAAAGTTGTTTATTGGATCAAAATCTACAACTTTCATGTTGGAAGTTTTTTTCAGTTTGTAGGTGAAATTTTGAGAAATTCCCTTCCAAAGTTTGGAAAAAACCATTGAAAAACACTTAAAAAATTTTCTAAGTATGAAAGTCAAACTTTTGACTTTTTGATTCTTGATTGATTTTCTTGATTTTCCTTGATCAAATGACTTCTCATATCATATATTGATGATTCAAAACTTCAAAAGTCATGGTTGACCAAAATTCCCCAAAAGTCAATGGTGATCTTGTACAGTTGACTTTTTCAGACGAATCGCGTTTCTGGAGATTTCAAATGAAACAGGCTATCCTCACCAAATGAATAGTATGAATGGATCATATTGAGGTATTAGAGGATATTGAGCCATGATTTGAGTTATGACACCATGTCCTGATTAAAAAGTCAGTGGTTTAGTGAATTAGGTCAAAAAACCCTAATTGTCGATCTGATGAAATTGATGCCTGTAGGTCTTGAATTGAGATTCAATTTCCATTGTATATTGTCATAGGGATTATTTGAAGATGATTGAAACCTTTGATTGACTCCCTGGGGATTTTTAGGGTTTCCCAAATGTGATCCCTGATTTCAGTCCCTGATAGTTCAAAACCCTAGTCTGATGATTTGTCTGATCAATCTTTGTGTAGGAGATGTTCTGAGCCAATGGATTAGGTCAAAATGATGCACTTGGGGTCTTGAGGTCATGTCCCAAGTCATTAGGTCAAATCCTGAGCAAAAGTCAGGAGTATGCTGTCTTCAGTCAAAACCCTAATTCAGTCGATCCAAAGCTGTTGAGTTTGTTGAAGTGAATCTCTGAGGACTAAATGTTGATTGTTGATGAAGATAGTTCTTTGGAGATGAAGGGAGAACAAAACCCTAATTGATTGTTACTTGTACTGATGAGTGATTTCTTGATTAAACCCTGCTAAGCACAAGTAGCAAACACAAGCTATGCAATTTGTTAGAGATGCAAATGATGCATATGCAAATGGTATGAGGTGGTATCTTAGGTCAAAAATTGGGGTATGACAACAGTTTGCTCACTTTCTTTCACGACAGGGTCGGCAAATAGCAGCCTTTCCCCAAGGAAAGACAGTTTGTCTGTTAAATACTTAAGAGATCGCCAAATGGCAGCCTTTCCCCAAGGAAAGACGGTTTGTCTGTTAAATACTTAAGAGATCGACAAATGGCAGTTTCTTCAAACAGTTTGTCTGTTTCTGGGATGTTTAGTTCCCCACAGAGTCGATGAATGGCAGTTTTCCTCTTAGGAGAACAGTTTGTTGATTCCCCGGCATCAGTCGACGAATGTTGGTTTTCACCCCGAAAACAGTTCGTCCGCCTTCAAGCAAAGTCATTAGCCCCTCAAAAGAGCGCGGGACCATGTGACGATCCTTCAAAGACGTCAAGTCAAAAGGGAAGATGGTGAAGTTTCTTTATTTACCATCAAATGGTATCTTACCTCCAAGTGCTGGTAAGAAGTTTGATGAGGAAACAAACCTTTGAAGTTTCTTTATTTACCATCAAATGGTATCTTACCTCCAAGTGCTGGTAAGAAGTTTCATGAGGAAACAAACCTTTGAAGTTTCTTTATTTACCATCAAATGGTATCTTACCTCCAAGTGCTGGTAAGAAGTTTGATGAGGAAACAAACTCTTGAAGTTTCTTTATTTACCATCAAATGGTATCTTACCTCCAAGTGCTGGTAAGAAGTTTGATGAGGAAACAAACCCTTGAAGTTTCTTTATTTACCATCAGATGGTATCTTACCTCCAAGTGCTGGTAAGAAGTTTGATGAGGAAACAAACCCTTAAAGTTTCTTTATTTACCATCAAATGGTATCTTACCTCCAAGTGCTGGTAAGAAGTTTGATGAGGAAACAAACCTTTGAAGTTTCTTTATTACCATCAAATGGTATCTCATCTCCAAGTGCTGATGAGAAGTTTGATGAGGAAACAAATCTTTGGAAATTTTCTCTTTATCTGAGATATTGTCCAAACGCAACTAAGACCAGTTTCGAGATATGGACATCCGAAACAAGGGGGAGGTTGTTTACCTTTTTCTAAGTATCAACACTTAGTTAAAGAAGATGGATTGCGCATCCTACACTGCCATCCATTCGCCAGAATCCACATCAAGTATTTCTACAGGAGTTTGTCTCCTCATCCCCCGCCAAGTGCGACAACGGGATCAAGTCACGCAAAGATTTTATCAATTACAACATCTCAGGAGCGCCCAAAATTAGGGCATTCCTCGATATTTAAGTCTCTTTTACGCAGGAGAGATCGAGATATCAATCTCTCTCCCTCCAGATAAAAGAAACTTAAATAGGGGCATCTGTCATACCCTAATTTTTGACCCCCCCTGAGATGACATATCTTCAGGATTTTCATCAAGTCAAAGCAAGTACCAAGAGCAGTCTGGCATTCAAACAAGGGTGTTCAAAGACAAGAAAACTTAGGCAAATGATCAATCAATAGAAGGATTAGTCTCTAAATACAATCATAAGACTCAAGAGCTTCATTATTTCACTTATGATTAATTAGACACCCAGTCATCTGAGTACAGGTTTACTCAGGTCACCAGACTAGGGTTTTTTTAGCCTATCAAGGACTAAAATCAGGGATCACCTTTGGGAAACCCTAAAAAGCCCCAGGGGATCATTCAAAGACATCAATCATCTTCAAATAACTCATATGACAAGATCCACTGGACATTACACCTCAATTCAAAGTCTACAGTCATTATTTTCATATGGTCGACAATTAGGGTTTTTGACCTAATTCACCAAGATAGTTGACTTTTAATCAGGGCATGGATTCAAGACTCAAGACATGATTCAAGAACCTCTACTACCTCAATATAATCCATTTAAATCACTCATTTGAGGAGAAGATCTTGATTCTACACAAAAGTCCAAATTCTCACTTTATCAGGAAAAAGTCAACTGTATGAGTTCACCTTTGACTTTTGAGATTTTTGGTCAAACCATGACTTTCAAGGATCAATATCATCAATATATGGATATTAAAGTCATTTGACCAAAGAAATTCAAAAAGAATCTTCAAAGAGCAAAAAGTCGGGAATTAGGGTTTTTGAAGGCATGATGAGAACTCAAAATTTCACCTACACAACTCAAAAAAATTCCAACATGAAAGTTGTAGATCTTGCAAAATAAAATAACATCTTACAATGCAACTTTTTTCAAAAGATCAATCATTTAAGAGTTTTGGAAATTTTGAAGTTTTAGGTCATAAACACTTAGAAAATTTTCTAAGTGTTTTAACCTAGTTTTCTTCCAACTTTGGCCTCATTTTTAACAAATTTGCCAAAAGATTCTGAAGAAACTCCAAACTAATGATTTGAAGTAGATGTTTAGGGCTTTCCAAATTGTGTTCAACCTTCTCCAAATTCATTTTGAGCTAAGAGTTATGCTTGTTCAAAGTTGGCCTCGTGAAGTGAAATTATAGGTCATGTACAATTTGAAACTTTGCAATTTTGTGCAAATGACCTCTCTTATGGATGCTACACGACCCATACCACATCTGAAAACATGCCATGCATTCATTTTTACCATGACATGAGAATTGAAGAAGATTCTAAAAACAAGAACATGTGATTATGTAATGATTACATTTGTGAATTTATGGCAAATTGATGAATCACCCAAGGAATCTTCTCACCAACCAATTAGAGCTCATCTCTGTCTCAGAATTGTCCCCTAAGATCAAGCAAAATCGAGGGCTAGGGGATTGATCAAATGGAATCAAAATTCTCATCATTGCATAAGAGATATTTGCAAATTTTCTTCTTGGCTAAGAAACCAAAGTGACTTCATTAAGCAAGCTTACTATCTCCAATTGTTCACCATAAATTGCCTATAAATAGAGGCCTCTTTCTCATTCAGAAAACACACCAAAGCAACCATATTCCTTGCTTTCTCTTTCTCTTCTCATGCTTATTGTTTTTCAAAGTTCTTTGGCAAGAAGAATCGTTTTCTTCAAACCAGAGCTTATCTTTGGAAAGTAAGCATTCTAACATCTCAAGGGAGATCATTTGAGGTGATCCAAGCACCTGGATCACTTCTGTAAGTGGAGGAACGCCATTGTTGCTCTCACTTTGGAGCTGTTGCAGTTGGAGGTCCATAGAGCAATTCAGAAGGTTTTCAACAAAGCCAAGCATCCAGGCACGTTTCATAGGAGGTAGTGAAGCTGTTCAGATGGCTACAGCTCAGCTGTAACTCAAGAATCATCACTCTCCATGTTCACTTGAAGCTCAAATCGAGGGAGGTCCATAGAACAATTCAGGAGGATTAAGGTTACAATAAACATTCAGTTAGCATCACTGAGTCCCAAGGAAGCTTTTGGGATCATTCATACAAGCCCAGTTGCTCTCTATCATCCTCACGACCTCCATTTTCAGAGGTAAGTTTCTGACCTCCACCTCTTTAATTTAAGCACTCTTTATGATATACCTCGATTCTATCTTGTTCAACATCATCAGAGGATTGAAAACCCTCTATCATCATTCATTTATCTTTCAGTATAGTCATTTAATTTGATTTTCAAATTTTAGGGTTCTTCACGTTTTTTAGTAAATTAGTTAGATGTAGTTAATATAAATTTATGTTAGTTACATATTCAGAATCGTGAGTGAATTTAGAACAAGTTTCATGTTTACATCGTTGCAAATGGTTGAGAGTTGAGAGAAAACAGATTTTCAAAAATTCAAAGCTAAAGGTTGAAGATGACAATGGTGGCGGCGCGCAAATTTCAAATTCAGGGTTAAGTTTATTTTATTTTGATTGATACCTGTTTCATTAACGACTAAATCGTTATAGCCCAGTGGTAAGGAGTGTTTGTGTGTTGCGCGTGCCCAAGGTCTGGGGTTCGAATCTCCCTCGCCCCAGACCTTTTGATTTTATTTTCTTTTTTGCTTCTCTACGCTTGAATAACATATGAGTTGCAAAGGAGTCAGTTTACTATCACCATACGCGCGCTGGCCCAGTGGTGTTGGTTTTGGGTGTGTGACCTAAAGGGCGTATGTTCAAACCTTGGAGGAGACAAAATCATTTTTTTTACCACTAATTTCCTTCATTTTTTCTCACAACTTCACACCAATAATTCACCTATCAAATTAAATCATTTTCACTCCATTTTTCATACACTTGTTAATTAATATACTTATTTTATGAATAATCAAAAAATCATAAAAAATATTATTTATTTCATGTATTTTAATTAGGGTTAAAATAGTATGTTTTAAATGTTTTCTTAAAAACTTTAAAATATATATTTTTATCTTGTTACCTTTGTGAATAATTTTATGATAAAACCCTAATTGTTTAGGTCTTAATTAGGCATAGATCTTTATCTTTACCTTAATTAAGGTTACTTTTGTCAATTTTCAAAGCTGTTATCAGTCTCCGATTAAACGGATGATTAAGGTTTTCAAACAACAGAACCTTATATCATTTCAAATCATTTTCAATTTGCTTTTATAGCCAGTACTGTGAAGTACTGGGCCTCTAATAGAGCGTAAGTCCCAAACACCTTCTCTTCTTAGCTTGTTTTCAAAACTGTATTTTCAAAATCTTCTTTCTGTTTTCAAAACATTCTTCTGGTATTTGAAGGGCATTATTCCCGGTGAAACTCTTCAGATACCTATGTGACCTTTGTCCATCTTCACTTCTTCGGTTTTCAAAAACCATTAACTGTTTATCATATATATATTCAACTGTTATCCACCAATTACTGTTGAGGCTCTGTACATACTTCTTCAATGGCCTCCACTCCATCCAGGTTAGGCTTTACAAGCTTTCCATTTATAGTCTTTATTTAAATTACTGTCAAATATAAACTGTGCATATATATTAGTTTAGAACTACGTTTGAGTATAAACCTTAGGACAGTTAAACTATATATATATTATAGGAATATGGCCTAGGATTGAGAATGTCTTCCCGGTGAAGGCTCTTTCCTAATTAGAGATCTGTAGTTCAAACCCCCAAGATGAATTATTCCCGGTGAAACATCTTGGCAAAAACCTTAGAATCCAAAATATAGGACACATCCACCCAAAGAGGATTTATTCCCGGTGAAACCTCTTACCCATTTGCTTAGAGCCAAAATAAGTTCAAAACTACATAGCTTTCTCTTGTGCTATAACAAGGACCCTCGATTAGCCTCCTCTTGGGCTTTGTACAAGGACCCACAGGCTTCTTAAAAGCATTTCCAGCTTCCTCTTGAGCTTGTATACAAGGACCCATCAGGTTTCTTATAAACATAGGAACAGGTCTTTAGTCACCTTTTAGCCTACCCTGGTGAGTTTCTTCCAATTTAAACCAGACTTTAAACAAGCTAAGATTGTCTCAATTTCACATTGGGTACATTTTTGGAATGAGAGACATGGAGAGTCTCTGTCACCCTTATCTTCATCAATCTTCCTTAGCAGAGTCTAGGATCCTTATTTGCTTATCCTCAGTAAGTGTCAGCCTTCATCTTGGGCTTTAAACAAGAAGTCTCCACTAGATAATCCTTCTGCCATCTTTCAAAAATCCCTGGAAAGGGTTAGCCTCCAAAGTCATTTAATAAAAAAATCTGTTTAAAATGTCAAAAACCCCTGGAAAGGGTTAGCCTCCAAATCATTTCTTTCATCTTAATCAAAACCCCTGGAAAGGGTTAGCCTCCACATCATTCTTTCATTTTAACAAAAATCCCTGGAAAGGGTTAGCCTCCAAAGTCATTTAATAAAAAATCTGTTTAAAATGTCAAAAACCCCTGGAAAGGGTTAGCTTCCAAACATCAGTCTTTCAAAACCAAAGATTCATTCTCTTAGGAGATAATTTCCCCAAAAAAGTCAAAACCCCTGGAAAGGGTCAGCCTCCAAAAAACATGATAAAATCAGTCTTTTAACAGACAAATTCACCAGCTGAGTCAAAATCCCTGGAAAGGGTTAGCTTCCAAAAGAAAAACAGTCTTTTAATAAATAAAATCTCCTCAGTAGAGTCAAAACCAACAAAAACAATTAGCCTCAACCTTGGGCTTCATACAAGGCACCAAACAATAAAACTCTCCTGTCAAGAGTCAGCCTCAACCTTGGGCATTGTACAAGGCAGATAATAGAGTCTCCCTAGTGAGTCCTTCATTTTTCAGTAGCCACAACCTTGGGCTTTGTACAAGGCAGATAAACCATATTTCATGTGTCAAAAATTCCTAACATCCAGGATCTTTTCCCATAAAGTCATCCATACTCAGTTTACTTAAGAGTCCGCCACAACCTTGGGCTTCATACAAGGCAGAAAATAATGTTTTCCCTAGCTAGAGTCAGCCTCAATTCTGGGCTTTGTACAGAACACCAAATAATAATCCATCAAATAAACACTCTCCAAATAGAGTCAGCCTCAATTCTGGGCTTTGTACAGAACACAAAAATCCCCTGTAATTAATCCCCAGTGGAGTCATCTCCCAGAGTCAATAATAATTAATAAATCAATCAAAAAGCCTCAAGCTTGGGCCTCATACAAGCCAGCTAAAGTCAAAACTTTTATACAGTAGATAGACATAGCTTATCTCTATAGAGAGATATTTTTACTACTCTACCACATTCAAACAAACAAACATTACATTTTAATCAAGTCTCCCATTTAGGATTTTGAAAGGCATGAGCTGGCAGTAAAACCCAGACATGTGGTAACTTTCCCTAATTTGGATGAGCATCTTTCTTTCATTTAAGAGGCATTTGACTGGTATACTTGCACATACACAAGTAAGGTCCCCCTCTTGAATGAAATGAATTCAGTTATTTTGTCACTCCTTTAAATGTTTGTGGTAGAATAGTACAAATACCTCTCTGTAAAGATGATATCATGCCTCTTTATTGTAAACAGAGATTTAATTCAAAGCTTCAACCTTGAGCTTCAAGCAAGGCACCCAAAATTAATTAATAATTAGTTCCCCGAACTACATTAAGCTCTGACTTCCATTAGGGATATGTAGGCATGAGGTTCACAAGGAATCTCAGCGAGCTAATAAAATACCAAAAATAGTCAGTCTGTCTGTCTGTCTTTTAAATCAATTCAATTCCTTCTCCTAACACAAAGGAGAAAATTTCCCAATAATCATTAGCAGCACAAACACATTTAGACACAGAGAAGGTTCCTGTAGAGTACTACAGATATGTAGGGTGCTTAAACACTTCCCTATGTATAACCGACCTCCCGGACTCCAGAATTTCTAGTCTAGGTGAAATCCCCACACTTAGCAAACTCCTAGGGTTTAGTTGAGATCTTTTTTTCCCTTTCCTACTCGTAGGACAATAAGAAAGTTCGTGTGATATCGTAGGAAGAACTGAAATAAAATTCATCCCACCACGGGCGCATTCTCCTTCCAAATTTCGCGTGAAGGGTCTAGCGTGCCGTCCTCCCAAGTGAAACGGGGAGGTAAACAAAATGACACCACACAAGCAATTAAGAGATTTACCCTAAGTTCGTAAGGTCCTTTCTTATTTCTTTTAGAAAATTTTCTTTGACTAGATACAGAAAGAAATTATTTGAATCGCCTTTAAAACAGTAGAATTGATTTTGAAAAGAGTAACACAGGGATTACCCTAATAGGTGCAAGTGTGATTGTGTTTTATTTTCAGATATTTTTGTCTTTGAAATTAGTGATCTAACGCTTCAGTTATTATTCTTGCCATACACGCAGTTTTATATGTACAGAAATTAAAATGCGGGAATGTAAAGTGCGAAAAGTAAATCTACGCTATTACATGGATTGTGCGAGAAATGTAAACTACGCTATTTACATGAATTTGACAACCTATACACTTATCTATGAATTTTAAATTGCAATAAGATAAAAGGAAAATATTTTTGGATTTTGGATGATTGATTTTAATTAAAATTAATGCATAATTAATTTAATTAAAAGGTTAGGAATTAGAAATAAAATTTAAACCTAAAAAATTAAGTCTAAAATATGTCCAAATTGTGTGTTAATTAATTTTAAAATAAAATTATTATTTTTTTTTTGGATTTTTGAAATTGTTTTGGAGATTATTAAGTTAATTAACATATAATTACACAAATAATTATACACATAAATTAAACTTAAAGAGAAAAATATTCTAAATATGTACAAAATTAGTTTATAATATATAAACTTAATTTAAATAAAAAGAAAATATTTTTTTAATTTTTTGATAGGTTAAAAATAATTTAAAGGGAAATATATGAATATATATCGATTAATTAAACAAAATATTTTAATTATTAAGAAAAATAAAATATTTTTGTGTCAAAAATTAATACAATATTTTATCAACCTAAAAATATTTTTTGTATTTTTTTTTATTTTTAAAACTATTTTTAAATAATTTTGCAAAGAAAATTAAATAAAATAGAAAAATATAAAATATATTAAATATGGATCATGTGTGGCTGGCTGGTAAGTCCATAACATGGACTAGCGTGTCATGTGCGTTGGATGAAGTGATTGGACTGATCTGATGGTGACCAAGCGAGGATGCATGACACGTACAGAACCTGCAAAGCACTGAATCAAAAATTTAAAAGAAAATAAAAACGCGCGCGGTCTGGCCAATAGGAGGGGGCCACGTCTCATCTTCTTCCTCAGGAAACACTTTTTACACCACTCATTTGCAGAGAGCTGTAAAAAGCTCTAACCTATAACACCTGTGCAACACGAATAGGGGTTAGACTCAATATAAATTTGGCGCGAGGTCATGGTTCGATTCGTCTAGTTCATACGAGTTTAATGGTACCACTTAGAACCTGTAATTTTGCCTAAATCATGAATCCCTCTTTTTGAACTCAAAAACCCTAAAATGGTAAGTGCTCATACAAGCGACCAAACTTCAATTAAAGCTCCAGAAACATTCACAAGGTAACACCAATCATGAATATGCCATTAGAATTTATTTATTATGAGTGTATAATTGAAATCGAAGAAGTTTTTAAAAGTGCAAACCGTGGGTTATATGTACATGTTCTTGAGGTTTCAAGGCTTGAAATTGATTTGGTTATGTTAAGTGGAGGTCAGGGAACGTGTTTGAGTGTTTAGTTTGGATTGAAATTAGCTTAAACTTAAAATTCGAATTTCAAATTTCTTTCAAAATTTCAAGTTTGATACAAGAGTGATACAAGCATGTGTTTGTTCTGAATTTGTGTCCTCTTTCTTACTAAAGTATGCTAAGCTATTTATGAGCAATAGATGTGCTGCAAACTTAAGCTAACCATTATTGATTGCTTTGAACTTTTGAATTTTTTAATATATAAAGCTTTGAATTCTTTGGCCTTGGCTTCATTTTTCTTCACCCTCTTGCTCTAGGCCTGCTGTACTTCTTTATGTTGCAGATGTTTAGCCATCTTGGTGACTCAAGCTAAGGACAAAAGCTTTGGATAATTGTCTTGAACCATTTCTTTTTTAATTTAATTTTAAATGTAATAAAATTAAATTAATAAAGAAACTAAAATGTCATGGGCCTAATGTTGGTCATGGGAGCCCTTTAACATCATTAGAAACATGTTTGGATCATGCATGTTTGGCCTCTTTTGGAAAAAAAACATTTTTGATCAATGTTGGTTTCATGCATTTTCCCAAAAAATAGCCAACTTCAACAAGGCATATCTCCCTCAATTTTGATCATATGAAGGAGTTCTTGTACTTTTTAGAAACCTCAAGATGTCCTCTTCAAGCTACTTTGGAAACTTTTTTGCATTTGGAGAAGTTATCTTGATGTTATGGCCTTTGAGAAAAAACCACTTTTTGTTGACTTTGAAAATGACCTGTAATGTCCTGGCTCATATTTTCCAAATGGTAAATCCAATGACCATGGGATCAATTTCATTTGAAAGATAATTCAATTTCCTTCAAAACAAGCTTTGGTTGGAATTTTTTGGATGAACAAGGAGAGAGTTATGACCAGTCAAAGTTCAGTTGACTTTTTAGGAGAAAACCCTAATTTTGAAACTTAGGGTTTTGTTGATTTCTGGACTTTTCTTGATGAATTATGATCAACCATTGATCAAATGATGAATCTTTTGACAAAATATGGATGTTGACAAAAAATTTCATTTTTGAAATCCATTTGAGGTCTCAAAAAACTTGTTCTCCTGAAAAAAAACAAAAACCCTAGTTAGGGACTGTTAGTGTAGGAGACAGTTAAGCGTACCTGATTTTTGTGCAGTGTTGAGTCTCTGCTGATCATTTGATTATCAGAAGACTTATAGAACAAAAATCTTGGAATTTTGAAATATGAAAGATTGATTTGAATGATAGTACAAACACGGAGAATCTTGCTGTCAGCGGGTTTGACTGTTAACTAGCTGTCCGAGAAATAACATAACAGCTAAAGTGAAAACTTAACAGTTAAAGTTAATTTTTTGTTTTTGTTTTTGTTTTTGTTTTTGTTGTGTTAATGGTGAAAATTTATTTACATGAGTTGTTAGAAAAACACAAACATAATAAATAAATAAAATATACCATACGCGAACGAAATTACCGATAATAATCTTGAAAAAATATCTAATGCACAGACAAAGAAATATTTAACTAGCAATAAACACACATAATAATATCTTGATAATTAAACGACGGTACGACAGACAATACAATTTTTAATACTGACAGTACAAATATTACATAATAATATAGCGAACAGTACGACAAATAAAATGAACGGTACATTATTTGAAAGCGAAAGACACGACAAACTTTAAGTATGAAAATTAAAAACCCATGCTATAAATAACAATATATAGATGCACGGGAGTGTAAACATCCCAGGTCCGCATTTTTCAGGACTATGCAGACAGAAAAAGGACATGATCACCACTACAACAGTGATTACCATAAGAAAAAACGTATCCATCCACTTTGCCATTTTTGCTGGGGAAGAAGAGAAAATAATTATGAGATAGAAATTTGGGAAATGAGTGAAATTTGATGTGAGAATTTATGGAAAAAATGAGGGGTATTTATAGAGTGAAAAGAAGGATAGAGACGTTGGGGAATGAAGTGATACCGTACAAAAAAGGAAAATTTGAGTGGTAGTAGGATTTGAAAGAAAGTGTATGGAATAAAGTTAGGATTTGATTTGAAAGAAATAGATTTGAAAAGAAAGGAAAAGATTAGAAAACAATAGTATAGTACAAAAATTAGTGGGAAACAAAAACTAATAATAATTTAATTGTTACCAGTACAGTCTGAATCCCCGGACTTTGCGCCTGCAAAATTTAATTATGTACCAATTGCGTCAGTATTATTTATCTGAAAATAAATCTCAAATAAACAGCGTGTGTGAAGTGATAAACAGTACTTGGCGTTTGTGTAAGAATAAATTCAACAGCGAACCAAAATACCGTATAAAAATATTCTAAAAATTGAGTATTCATAAAATCAGGATATTTATGAAATAAAATCCCAGATTATAAGAAACTCCCAATTTTTAGACAGAAGTCTGTTGCCTTCTCTCTAAAAAAAATGCGGGCAAATTTTGGGGTATAACAGCTAGGATCTTTACTTTCTCGCCTTTATTTTTCTGTACTATATGCCTGCGTGTGTTAGTAAATTAGGGCGTGAAAGAATTCAAGAATTCAAAATTCGATCTAGATCACTAATTGAAAAGATAAAATATCATGAAGACAAACACTAATTCAGACTTGCACCCCTAGGGTATGCCCCTCTTGGTTGCCTTGCGAACGAATAATGATTGTGTCCCTTGAATATAGAGGTACTAATAGCAAACGTCCCTCGATCTAAAAAATCATCAAAGATCATGGTCCCTCGATGACCCTGATGTTGCCTACGAACACATGATCTAGTCCCTCGAACTTTTACCTATGTAAAAGATGATTTGTCCCTTCGAATATTGCTAAAGGTACCTTTATCATGTTGCCTTCAACGACCGTCGATGACCCTTCGATGTCCCTTAACACGTCCAATAGATAGAACTACCTACCCACAAATGGTATGGTTAGTCCTATCCCTTCAAAAAGTATAAAAGTATAGGAAAGACTAAACGTTAGGATAAGTAGCCCTTAGTTTGCTTGCTCAACAAATAAACTTTCTTTTCTCACCACTTACTTTTTCAAACGAATTTCAAAATGCTTCGTGTTAGAACAAGAAATGTTCTGATCAATATTCTTTGTTTTGACGATAACATTATGTATGAATTTCGTATAAGACAATGTGGTACTCTAATCCTTTACATTTTCCATTTTAGGAAATATATAAAGAGTATGCACAAATCAGCGCTCAGAAGAAACTGACTCAGAAAGTTCTGGATGGCTTAATCAGAATATGCTCTGGCAAGACATCAGAAGATGGTCATGCAGAATCAGAACATGAACTAGAAAGCATCAGAAGAATAGAAGTGAGAAGAACAAGCTCTGAAGTTCTGATGGTATCACGCTCAAAGCTCTTCAAAGTCAGAAGACAGAAGATGCTCTGCACCAAAGCTGATGGCTCTAATATTCAAACGTTTTTATCTACAAATCTGAGTCCAGAAGAAAGTACAAGATGAAAGGCTGTAACGTCAAATCTCTGACTGACAAAAGAAACGTTATAAGCTACAAAAGGTAAAGTCAGTAAAAGCAACAAAAGCAAGGCTCGAGTTAGTTGACAAAAGTGTGAAACATTAAATGCCGCGTTGTACTATTCAAGCAAAGCATTAAATGCACCCCAACGGTCATTTCCTCTCAAGCGCCTATGAATAAAGGTTCTCATCAGAAGCTGAATACAACACTTCCGCAAAATATACAGAAACGCTGTCAAATTCAAAAGCTTACGAACTTCATCTTCAACCTCACAAACTCTTTGTAATATTTAGTGAGTGTTAAGTTTAGAACTTAAGAGAAAAATCACATTTTTGATTACAGATTTACTAAAACCATTCAAACTCTTGTAAACTTTATTTTACATTGATTGTAAAAGGATTCCTATAGTGATCAAGTTGTGATCTGTAGACTCTAGAAGACTTAGAGGTTATCTAAGTGGAAAACCATTGTAATAAGTTGGATTAATGGATTAAATCCTCGGTTGAGGTAAATCACCTAGTCAGGGGTGGACTGGAGTAGTTTGGTTAACAACAAACCAGGATAAAAATAATTGTGTTCATTGTTTTTATCTTCCAAGTTTTTGAGTTACACTTATTCAATCCCCCCCTTTCTAAGTGTTTTTCACTCCTTCAATTGGCATCAGAGCACCGGTTCTAGGTGCAAGCACTTAACCGTGTTAGACAAAAGATTCAGGGAAAAAAACACAAAGTCAAAATGGTTGAAACAAGTTCATCTACTCCTATTCCTGAACAAAACAACAATGCTAATGGAAGCAATAGTTTCAATGGCTACAATATACACCAGTCTTTGATGGTGAATACTTTGAGTATTGGAAAGATAGACTCGAAAGTTACTTTCTTTGTCAAGATGGTGACTTATGGGATCTAGTGCTGGATGGTTACACACATCCTGTGAATGCTCAAGGTGTCAAGAACTCTAGACAAGCCATGAGTGATGCTCAAAAGAAAGACTTCAAGAATCATCACAAGTCTAGAACCATATTGCTAAATGCTATCTCTCATGATGAGTATGAGAAGATAACAAATAGAGAAACTGCTCATGATATCTTTGAATCCTTAAAGATGACTCATGAGGGTAATGCTCAAGTAAAGGAGACAAAGGCCTTAGCTCTAATCCAGAAATATGAAGCATTCAAGATGGAGGAAGATGAGAACATTGAAGCAATGTTTTCAAGGTTCCAGATTCTGACTGCTGGATTGAGAGTGCTTGATAAAGGCTACACCAAAGCTGATCATGTAAAGAAGATCATCAGAAGCTTACCCAGAAGATGGGGACCCATGGTGACTGCACTCAAGATTGCTAAGAATCTGAATGAAGTGTCTCTTGAAGAGTTGATCAGTGCCCTGAGGAGTCATGAAATTGAGCTGGATGCAAATGAACCTCAGAAGAAAGGTAAGTCCATTGCATTAAAATCTAATAATAAAAAATGCACTAACGCTTTTCATGCTGAAGAAGAATATTCTGAAGAGTCGGAATCAGAAGAAGAAGAAGATGAACTATCTCTGATATCCAGAAGAGTAAATTAACTCTGGAAAAGCAAGCAGAGAAAGTTCAAGAACTTCAAAAGACCTGAGAAAGGAGAATCTTCTGGAGACATAAGATTTGACAAGAAGAATGTGACGTGCTATGAATGTAAAGAGCCTGGACATTACAAGAATGAATGTCCAAAGGTTTAGAGGGAAAAGCCCAAGAAAAGATTTGAAAAGAAGAAAGGCTTAATGGCTACTTGGGATGACTCAGATTCATCTGATCAAGAGTTAGACTCTAAAGATGAGCAGGAAAACATAGCACTGATGGCCACTGTTGATGAAGAATCAGAATCTACATCAGACTCAGATTCTGAAGAGGTATTTTCTGAACTTTCTAGCACTGATGGCCACTGAACTTCTGGAAATCAAGGCTAAACTTAGTATCAAATACAAAAAGCTGAGAAAGCTCTTTGCATCTAAAACTAAGAGACTTGAAGTAGAAAATTCTGAACTGAAGGAAAAAGTTTTAAAACAATCTAAAGATGTTGAATCATCTTCAAGTTCAGAAAAGTCTATTCCAAGTGTGAACAATATTCTTAAGGAATATGACTTGAGTTTCATAAAGTTTCTATCTAGAGGTATTGGCAGAAGTCAGCTAGCCTCTATGATATATGGAGTAAGTGGAAACAAGAGAATAGGCATAGGCTATGAGGGTGAAACCCCATATAAACTTGAACCGGTTAATGAGATGATTATCACATACAAACCTCTGTATGATCAGTTCAAGTTTGGCCATTCTCATGAACCTCTGTATGAACCTCCAGTTAAGAAATATGTTGCACACACCAGAAAATCTTATGATAAATCTTTTGCTAAACCTCAGTTCAATCATAACTTAAGGAGAACTAACCCAAAAGGACCCAAAAGAATGTGGGTACTTAAGGAAAAGATTATCCCTGTTGCAGATCTCCTTCAAGGCTCAAAAGACAAAGGCAAACATGTCCTGGTACCTGGACTCTGGGTGCTCACGACACATGACGGGAAAAAATTCTATGTTCCAAGACCTGGAGCTTAAATCTGCTGGAGTAGTAAAGTTTTGAGGGAACCAGAAGGGCAAGATCATTGGTTCTGGAACCATATGCATTGGTAACTATCCCTCTATAACTAATGTACTTTTAGTAGATGGATTAGCTCATAACTTATTATCCATAAGTCAATTAAGTGACATTGGTTATGACATTATCTTCAATCAAAAGTCTTGCAAAGCTATTAGTCAGAAGGATGGCTCTATCCTATTTACAGGCAAGAGAAATAACAAAATTTACAAGATTGATCTTTTAGATCTTAAGAATCAAAATGTTACTTTCCTTATTGTAGCAACCTGCCCTAAAAATAAGCTTTTAGAGTCGCCACCTATTCTACCAGGGCGAATAGGAAACCCTACGCAGTATAAAGAAATCTAGGTAAGTTATTATAATCAGGTCAAAGGAAGGTGTTAGGCACCCTTAACCCTTTCCTAGGGTTTTGAATTTAGAGGAGGAGGTTTATGGCTAAAATAAAGTAGATTAATAGCTAAAGAAGTGAGAAGGGCAAAAATGAGATTTGAACGAATTGAGGTTTTGGGGAAGGGGACTCGCCTTGTTGCCAAGTGCCTACGTATCTCCTTAGGGAGAATCAGAGTCAACGTAGTTTGGGGCACAGGGTTGTACGCCTTAGAATTTAGTATGAGGGTGTTTGAAGGTATTTTGAGTTACCTATCGTAGTTTTGAAAGTTGTAGTTTGCAAGGTATTTTTGAATTACCTTATCAAAGTGATGAAAATCTGTAGTTTTCGTTTGATGTGTTTTAGATGGCGTACAACCCTGGTTTGATGTGTTTTTGTTAGGTGCGATGATCAATAGATTTGATCATTATAATTAACGAATTAGATAATGTATTGCTGGCCATTCTGACTGATAGGTTCGGTCGCCACGAACAGTAAATAAAGTATATTTTAATTTTGTATAATTAAATTTCATGTTTTATCATCACCTCTCATAACCAATAGATTTGGTTATTACATGACAATGAATTTCGTTATTTATGTTTTATTATTTTATCTCTCGTCAATGCGACCAATAGGTTTGGTCGGATCGAGGAGAGAATTAGCCAAGAACCCATTAAATCAGAATTAATATTAATAAATAAATTAATTAGATTAAATTTATTTCTCGCCAATGCGACTAATAGGTATAGTCGGATCGAGGAGAAAATTGATTGAGCATTAATGTTTTTGCCAAATGGGCAGTAGGATTGGGCAAACCCTAATGCCTTTGGTAATCTTCTAGGGTTTTTGTTATGATTTTTAACAATTAAAATTAGATTAAAATAAATTAAACCGAATAATCGAGATAATCGGGAAATATTATAATCCTAACCTAATCCTAATTTTATTCTTCTAATCCTAACTTTATAAATTAATTAAATCCAACTATCACTAATTAAATCTAATCTAAATAATTAAATAAACAAAATTAATGTAAAACCTGGCTTCAATCCTGTGCAGCGCGCTCCTTGATGTCCATGGTGTACCTACCTGATCCTGGGCGTTAGATCAAGCTATGTGACAATTTGATGATGGAGAGCTGAAAGCGTATGGTGGCCATGCGTGGAGAGGCAACACCGGATCTAGCAACAAGGTAATACACAAAAAATATTGCAAGGTACCTAGACTCGAACCCAGGATCCTTGGGACCACGCTTATACAATGCATCACCAACTGCACCACTCAGCTTTTGTTGTCAAAGCACTGCGCATAATAATATATAAAAAATTAATTGGATAATACCATTAAACCAGAACTTTCCACGCGCGGGCCCACTGGTATGCTGACTGACCAATTAATCTCTTCAAAAACTCCACGCACGTGTTGACCGCCCTTCTGGTTTTTCAAACCACCGTGCATGGTTCTCTCCGCCTCCTTCTTCGATTGGATCGAAAATTGCACCTGCAAAATATTGAGAATGACATTCCAAGATTAACCCTACCCCCCCTAAACCAAGGCTTGTGAATCTGATGGTGGCCTCCGTTTTGGCTGAAACTAGCTGGAGCAAGGGATACGACGAAGTAGAAGCTTCGTGCCCAAACCATGGCAGGTTGTGATTCACGCCGTGAAACTCCCATGTTTTACGTCAATCCTGTCCTAAATAGCCTCATGAACGCCATTATGCACCTTCAACTTGTTAGTTCGTCATGAATCAATGAATGTGAATTTCAAAGAAACCTTACCTTAGATATAAACGAGTAACACGATTCTAGGGATGCTTGGGATAGTATAACGACCTGGATCGATTCCTGGGAGCCTTAGGAGTGCGAATAGCTGCTTGAAATTGATAGGGAAGGCCTGGAATTCGAACACGGGTTTTGCCACTTCTCTTGGAATTTTGTATCCTGAAACCCTAGCTCCTTTTGCCAAAATTTTCGTCCTCCTTGTGTTTCTGAACATTTTTAGAATATATATGGGTGTATTAGGGTTATCTAACTTGGAAATTAATCAATTAAAATGTGATATAAAAATTGAAAAAGATTTTGTATAAAATCTTTCTATTTTAGAATTCTAATCTATTTCATGCACATTCTCCATCCATTCTTGGCCCTTGGATCATATTTAGATTTGATTTGAATTAATAGAAAAGGAATGATCATTATATAGTTATTTTAGGATTTTATTTAACTTTATTTGAACTTAATTGGACAAAATCATATATAAATAAAATATCATCACAAAAACAAATATATTTGACCAATAGACCTCTCTTGGGCTTATTACCACGCAGATACTTCAAAAATCATAGGCCCAATACTTAAAAATTAGGTTTTATTCACTAAGAGTTTCAAGCAAATTTCCAATTTTTACCCAACTTGTGCAAGTCGTAACTCCTTCAATTTTTATCACATGGGGGTGTTCCAGGACTTTTTAGAAAGCTTAAAGAGTCCTCTAAACACTCCTTTTAGTTTCATCTCCATTGAAGCTTTCATGCTCAAGTTATGAGCTTTGACCCAAAAGGTGTTTTTGTTGACTTTTTGGAGGACCTATAACCTCTTGCACCATATCTCCCAAATGAAGCATTTCTTGATCTTGGGCTCAACATCAAAGTTGTAGAGGATGAAATTTCCTTGAAAATAGGCTTTGGTTGGACAATTTCTGACAAACCATGTGAGACTTATGACCAGTCAAAGTTGAGTTGACCTATTAGTTAAAAAACCCTAATTTGAACTTTTGATGAGGAGAGAGTGACTTGAATTTAACCATTGAGCTTTGAACCCTTGAAGATGAAATAATATGGGAAAATTTTGGGGTATGGCAGCTGCCCCTGTTCAATCTTCTTAAACCTGAAGAGTCACATGACACGTCTGCCTATCGTAATCTAAAGGTAGAAGATGATTGAACACTGAAATGCCCTGAAATTTGCATTTGCCAGGAAAAAGTTCCGTGGGAGATGGGCTTAAAAGATGCCACCGAAGGTAAATACCATTTTTCAAAATGTGAAGCAAGTCATTTTTGGAAGGAACCCTGTGCTTTGATTATAGCATGGTCTGAAAAGGCAACCTTGATTTATGCAATGTTATGATGCATGCAATGTATGATGCAGTGAGCTTCTCAAAATAAAAGAGAGCAATGTATGTATATGCATTGTGTATGAATGAGGTATGCAATTGAATGATGCATGACTGTTAGTTATTTTAGTTGAAGTATGTTAGTAACTTTGGAAAAGAAAAATAAAACCTTTGTTTGTTATTGATGAAGTTTTGGAGAAGATCACTGTCGAGGGACTAACGTGATGAATGACCCCAATTGAGAAACCCTTTGAAAAACCCTGTTGTAAAACCCTTTGTATTTTCGAAGAAGAACACTGCCGAGGGACTGACGAGATAAACCCGATTGAAGAACCCTTTGTAAAAATCCTTTGTAAAACCCTTTGTAATTTGTGAAACCCCACTTACTATAATTCTAGTAAGTTCTCGTAATTTGTGTAACCCAATAGGAGTCACCTGCACCAATAGGAGTCACTTGCCCTGGTTCGGACAAATTTACCTGCACCAATAGGATCCCTTGCCCTGGTTCGGACAAGTTCACGTGCACCAATAGGAGTCATTTGCCTTGGTTCGGACAAATTTACCTGCACCAATAGGATCCCTTGCCCTGGTTCAGACAAGTTCACCTGCACCAATAGGAGTCA
Organism: Vicia villosa; assembly: GCF_029867415.1. NCBI lineage: Eukaryota > Viridiplantae > Streptophyta > Magnoliopsida > Fabales > Fabaceae > Vicia > Vicia villosa. The sequence continues at coordinate 38,994,582 of NC_081185.1, read as the reverse complement.
TTTTCCCTGGTTCGGACAAATTTACCTGCACCAATAGGATCCCTTGCCTTGGTTCGGACAAGTTCACCTGCACCAATAGGAGTCACTTGCCCTTGTTCGGACAAGCTTACCTGCACCAATAGGAGTCACTTGCCCTTGTTCGGACAAGCTTACCTGCACCAATAGGAGTCACTTGCCCTAGTTCGGACAAGCTTACCTGCACCAATAGGAGTCACTTGCCTTGTTCGGACAAGCTTACCTGCATCAATAGGAGTCACTTGCCCTCGTTCGGACAAGCTTATCTGCACCAATAGGAGTCACTTGCCCTTGTTCGGACAAGCTTACCTGCACCAATAGGAGTCACTTGCCCTGGTTCAGACAAGCTTACCTGCACAAATAGGAGTCACTTGCCCTTGTTCGGACAAGCTTTCCTGCCCCAATAGGAGTCATTTGCTATAGTTCTAGCAAACTTACCTGCAACAATAGGGATCACTTGCCATGGTTTTGACAAGCTTACCTTCACCAATATGAATTATTTGTTATAGTTATAGCAAACTTACCTGCACCAATAGGGATCACTTGCCATGGTTTTGACAAGCTTACCTGCACCAATAGGAATTATTTGCTATAGTTCTAGCAAACTTACCTGGACCAATAGGGATCACTTGCCATGGTTCTAACAAGCTTATCTGCACCAATAGGAATTATTTTCTATAGTTCTAGCAAACTTACCTGCATGAAAAAGATTCACTTGCTATAGCGCTAGCAAGTTTATCCGCATAAAGTCCTTGACGGTATCCTATAGATGTACGAAGATGATGCTCGCGACTCGAGGGTCGGAGAGAAAATGATATGTTTAGGAACTCACGACTCGAGAGTCGGACATTCACGACTCGAGGGTCGGAAAACAAACCAATCACAACACGAGGGTTTGAAACTCACGACTCGAGGGTCGGACATTCACGGCAATTCAAGAAATGCCTTCGCCCAGAACCGAGAAACAAGTTAGAGGATTTCTTGGACGTCTGAATTACATCTCAAGATTCATATATCTCATGACTGCAACTTGTGCTCCAATTTTCAAACTTCTACGGAAAAATCAAAATTGGGTCTAGACAAACGATTGTCAGAAAGCGTTCGACAGAATTAAGGAATATCTGCTCGAACAAACCATCTTGTCTCCTCAAGTGGAAGGAAGACCTTTGATAATGTACTTAATCGTCTTTGAATATTCCATGGGTTGTGTCCTTGGACAGCAAGACGAGACAAAAAGAAAAGAGCATGTTATCTACTACCTGAGCAAGAAATTCACTGACTGTGAATCCCGCTATTCCATGCTCGAGAAAACTTGTTGTGCTTTGGCCTGGGCTGCCAAGCGTCTCCGCCAATACACGATTCGACATACTACTTGGTTGATCTCCAAGATGGATCCAATCAAGTACATCTTTGAAAAGCCTGCTTTAACTGAGAAAATTGCTCGTTGGAAGATGTTGTTATCAGAATACAACATTGAGTATCACGCTCAGAAAGCTGTGAAAGGAAGCATCTTAGCTGAGCACTTGGCTCACCATCTACTCAATGATCATGAATCAATCAGACTTGACTTTCCAGACGAGGACGTCATGTACCTCAAGATGAAAGATTAAGACGAGCCACTACCAGACGAATGACCTGAGATAGGATCCCAGTGGGGCTTAATCTTTGACGGAGTTGTCAATGCTTATGGACGAGGAATTGGGGCAATCATTGTTACCCCTCGAGGTACCCATATTCCCTTTACAGCCAGATTAACCTTCAAGTGCACAAACAATGAGGCCGAATATGAAGCTTGCATCATGGGTCTCAAAGAAGCCATGAATCTAAGAATCAAACACTTGGATGTATACGGAGATTCTGCTTTGGTCATCAATCAAATCAAAGGAGAATGGGAAACACGCCCACCTCTGCTGATCCCTTACAAAGACTACACGAGAAGATTGTTACCATTCTTCGACAGGGTAGAATTTCATCACATTCCTCGTGAAGAAAACAACTTGGCTGGTGCATTAGCCACACTCTCTTCCATGATTAGGATAAATCATTGGAATGACATTCCTCAAATCAATGTCATACGCCTGGATAGGCCCGCTCATGTTTTCACAGTATAAGCAATCATCGACGACAAACCGTGGTATCACGACATCAAAAACTTTCTTCAAAGGCAAGAGTACCCTCTTGGGGCGTCAAAGAAAGATAGAAAAACTTTGAGAAAGTTAGCTGGCAGATTCTTCCTGAATGAAGATGTTCTGTACAAGAGAAATTTCGACATGGTTCTGCTCAGATGCGTTGACAGAAACGGAGCAGAAACACTCATGAGAGAAATACATGAAGGTTCCTTTGGTACTCACACCAACAGACACACCATGACAAAGAAAATACTGAGAGCAGGATATTATTAGCTGACGATGGAATTAGATTGCTACCAGTATGCAAAGAGATTTCACAAATGTCAGATCTATGCCGATAGAATTCATGTGCCATTATCTCTTTTCAACATACTCTCTTCCCCTTGGCCTTTCTCCATGTGGGGAATCGACATGATCGAAATGATCGAGCCAAAAGCATCCAACGGACATCGCTTCATCTTGGTAGCCATAGACTATTTCACCAAGTGGGTCGAAGTAGCTTCGTATGCAAACGTCACTAGACAAGTTGTCGTCAGATTCATCAAGAATCACATCATCTGTCCCTACGACATTCCTAGCAAGATAATCACTGACAATGGGTCAAATTTGAACAACAAAATGATGAAGGAACTTTGTGAAGAATTCAAGATTGAACATCACAACTCGTCTCCTTATAGACCAAACATGAATGGAGCTGTAGAAGCAGCTAACAAAAACATCAAGAAAATCATTTAGAAAATGGTCATCACTTACAAAGATTGGCATGAAATGCTCCCGTTGCTCTTCACGGTTACCGTACATCTGTACGTACTTCGACTGGAGCAACTCCTTTTTCCCTTGTATATGGCATGGAGGCAGTCCTACCCATGGAGGTTGAGATCCCATCAATAAGAGTCTTGATGGAGGCAAAATTAACAGAAGCCGAGTGGTGTCAAAACAGATTCGATGAGTTGAACTTATTCGAAGAAAAGCGCATGACAAATTTATGCCACAGACAGCTATATCAACAAAGAATGAAGAAAGCTTTCGACAAAAAGGTTCGACCTCGCACAATCAAAGAAGGCGACCTTGTGCTAAAAAAGAGCGTCTCGGTGAATCGAAAACCCGAAAGGGCGATTCAGGTAAAAGTTAGAGACATAAAAAAATAATAATAATCAATCCCAGTAGATTTACAACCCGAAAGGGGTAATCTACGAAAAAGTTAGGGATATATGGCAAGTAACTGTGTTCAGGACAAACTTGATCAATCAGAAAATCCATAGCGGAGTATTCATCATTAGTAGGTCATCTTCTACGAAGCACGAATACAGCGATTCATAGTGGAAGGGAAGGATAACGGTCGTCACGTTTCAACGTAGTCCTTTTCCCAAAAATTACCAATTTCCAACTTTGTAAATACTCCATGGAATCAAACCTTCGGCTGATTACCATTCTATAAATAATAATTTGAGCCTTGTGCCTTTTCTTTGCAATCGAGTCTTATTCAGTTTCTTAAAATTATATTTTTTTAAAGTCTCACAGTCATTTTTCTTGAAACAAACATTTTCAAAAATAAAATGAATTTACTTGCAAAATAAAGGTGAAATTTCTTTCTAAAGTTTGCAAACAATAGGAAGAACCCCAACAGTTGCTCCGAGAACGGTCGAGACTCCGGGAACAAATTTCCCCGTAAGGTCGCTTTGCGAACATCTCCCGATGATAGATCTTCACTTCAAATCATTTCACTCACTTCAAACAGCGGACATCTGACAAACCGGTATCCCCGACGGAGTCCAAACTACACTTTTCAAGAAGAAGACATCTTCTGATCAAAAGCTCAAGTCGTATTACAGGATTTCACATCCACGACAATTCTATTCATATTCACTTTACATTTTATAATCATTATAACATTCATGCATGCTTCACGCATCATATCATATGTCTGCATAGTCAGCGTGTCTAGTTAATCTTTGATCCTATTATTGCCCGAGTCACTTGGACCTCAATTCGAGTTTCCCCTGTGAGTCCATAAAAGGAAATCTTCTTCATGAAGACGGTTCATACACCAGGATTTCCCCAAAAAGGTTAACAAATGGTAGTCTTCCTCAGGAAGATAGTTTGTTTACTTTTGGAAATCCCCAACAAGTTAACAAATGGCGATCTTTTTCAAAAAAAAAAGATAGTTTGTTCACTTTTGGGATTCCCCAACCAAGATTCTCCGGCAGATCGACAGTTGGCAATCTTCTCCAAGGATACAGTTTGTCCACTTTTGAATTTCCCCACAGAGCCAATGAATGGCAATCTTCTTCAAGAAGATAGTTCGTTTCGCTTAAGGATTCCTCTGCAAAGTTGACAAATGGAAGTTTTCCTCAGAAGGACAGTTGGCCTGTTGTTTAATCCCCAAAGAGTCGATAAATGGCAGTTTCTTTTCAAGAAATAGTTTGTCTACTTTCATGGCGCTTATCCACATCAGAGTTGGCAAATGGCAGTTTTCCTCCTGGTAAAGAGTTTATCAACTCCCCACGGAGTCAATGAATGGCAGTCTTCTTCAAAAAGATAGCTCTGATTCCCCAGCGGAGTCAACAAATGGCAGTCTCCCTCAAGAAGACAGTTTGTTCCCCTAGCAGTCGACAAATGGCAGTCCTTCTCAAGAAAGACAGTTTGTCTATTTAATACCCAAGGAATCGATGAATGGCAGTTTCTTTGCAAGAAACAATTTGTCTGCTTCCAGGATGTTTATCCCCATCAGAGTTGACAAATGGCAGTTTTCCTCCTAGAAAACGGTTTATCAACTCCCCAGCATGAGTCGATGAATGGCAGTTTTCGTCCCGAAGACAGTTCACCCGCTTTCAAGCAAAGTCATTAGCTCCTCAAAAGGACGCATGATCATATGGTAATTCTTTGAAGACATTGAATTGAAGGAAAGTATGATAAAGTTTCTTATTAACCGTCAAATGGTATCTCTCCAACAAATACTGGTGAGAAGTTTGATGAGGAAACAGACTCTTGGAGATTTTCTCTTTATCTGAGATATTGTCCATCATTATAACCGAGACCAGTTTCACGATCAGACATCCGAAACGAGGGGAGGTTATCACTACAGCTAAGACCAGTTTCGAGATTTAGACATCCGAAACGAGGGGAGGTTGTTTACATCATTATAACTGAGACCAGTTTCGCGATCAGACATCCGAAACGAGGGGAGGTTATCACAGCTGAGACTAGTTTCGAGATTTAGACATCCGAAACGATGGGAGGTTGTTTACATCATTATAATTGAGACCAGTTTCGCGATCAGACATCCGAAACGAGGGGAGGTTATCATTACAACTGAGACCAATTTCGCGATCAGACATCCGAAACGAGGGGAGGTTGTTTACCTTTTTCTAAGTATCAACACTTAGTCAAAGAAGATGGATCGCACATTCTACATTGTCGTCCATTCACCATGATCCAGATAAGCACATTTCTACAGGAGCTTGTCTCCCTATCCCCCTCCGAGTGCGACAACTGGATTAAGTAATGCACGAGCATTTCATTATCACTGCAACATCTCAAGAACGCCCAAAATTTGGGGATTCTTTAGAACTTAAGTCTCTTTCATTCAGAGGAGATCAAGATGTCAATCTTTCTCCCTCCAAATGAAAGAAACTTAAATAGGGGCATCTGTCATACCCTAATTTTGACCCCCCTGAGATGTTGCACCTCCAGACATTTCATCAAACTCAAGACAGGTACTCAGAGCAGCCACTTGTTTATCTGGTACTCAATCGAGGGTGTGCAAGGACAAAGGAGCTTAGGCAAAGGATCAATCAATAAGAGAATGACCTCTAATACAATCAAAAGACTCAAATGATTCATTTATTCACCTATGTTGATTAGACACCAGTCATCGGGACTCATGTTTGCTCAGGTCACCAAACTAGGGTTTTGAGCCCATCAAGGACTAAAATCAGGGACCACAACTGGGAAACCCTAAAAAGCTCCAGGACATCACTCGAAGGGTTCAATCACATTCAAATGATCCATATGATAATATCCACTGGTCATTGTACCTCAATTCAAGATCTACAAACATCAATTTCATCTGGTCTACAATTAGGGTTTTTGACCTAATTCACCTAGATAGTTGACTTTTAATCAGGACATGGATCCACAACTCAAAACAGGGCTCAAGAACTTCTATTACCTCAATATAATCCATTCATACCATTCATTCGAGGAGGAGAGCTTGATTCATCACAAAAGTCCAAGATTTCACTTCATTTGGAAAAGTCAACTGTACAAGTTCACCTTTGACTTTTGGGGTTTTGGGTCAAACCATGACTTTTTAGGATCAAAATCATCAATATATGATTATTGAAGTCATTTGACCAAGAAAAATCAAGAAAATCAATCAAGAATCAAAAAGTCAAAGATTGACTTTTCATACTTAGAAATTTTTGTGTTTAAAGGTCTTTTTTTCAAAACTTTGGAAGGGAATATCTCAAAATTTCACCTACACAACTCAAAAAACTCCAAAAATCAAAGTTGTAGATTTTGATCCAATGAAAAACTTTGTCACATGTAATTTTTTGGCTAGAAATCAACCATTGGAGAGATATGGAGCTTCAAAGTGACTGCCTTCACAAAACTAGCAAAGAAACCCTAGTTTTCTTCAAACTTTATGGGACTTTTTCATTAATTTCCCTAAGTACTTTGGGCAAACACCAAACTAATGAATTGAATTTCATGTCAAGGGCTTTTCAAATTATGTTCAACCATCTTCAAATTCATTATGAGCTAAGAGATATGGTTGATCAAAGTATGGGCATTTGAAGTGAAATTATAGGTCATGTCCAAATTTGAATTTTGCAAACTTTGTACCAATGCCTCTACCAATTGATGCATCCTCATCCATGAGATATCAGAAGAGATTTGAAGGAATCAAATGCACTATTTCATCATTTTTTGCCAAGTTGCAAGAATTCAATGCCATGTGATTAAGTAATCATTACAAAATTGGAATATTGATGAATCACCAAAGAATCTTCTCCTAAGCCAATTAGAGTTCACTTCTGCAATAGAATTGTCACCTAAGATCACACAAAATCGATGGCTAGGGGATTGATCAAGTGGAATCAAAATTGCCATCATTGCATTTTGGATATTTTTGAAATTCCTTCATAACTAAGAAACCAAGTTAACCTCATTAAGCAAAGCTCACTCTCTGCAAATGCACTGAACTCTTTGCCTATAAATAGAAGAGCATACCTCAGTAATTAGACACACCAAAGCAACAAAAATCTTTCTCTCTCTCTCTCTCTCTCTCTCTCTCTCTCTCTCTCTCTCTCTCTCCCTCATACTTAGGTTTTTCAAAGGTTCTTTGGCAGGAAGACTCGGATTCTTTAAACCAGAGCTCTTCCTTTGAAAGTAAGTATTCAAACACATCAAAGGAGGTATTTAGAAGTGATCCAAACACCTAGAACACTTCTGTACGTGGAGGATCATCATCTTCACCTCTTACTTGGAGCCATATCAGTTGAGGTCAAGCAAGAATTTATGGGGAGTTCTAACTCAAACTAAGCATCTCAACAACTTCCTGGAGGATCATTGAAGCTATCTGGATCGTTGCAATAGCTCTGTAACACACTTTGATCAGAGCTCAATCTCCATTTCAGAGGTAAGTTTCATTAGCTTCAAACTCTATGATTCATGCTTCATAAATCAAAACTTGTTATACCAACAAGTTTCTGCACCTGAGAGGATCAGTAACCCTCATTCAACTGTATCATATCATGCATATAGAGTATTTCATGTTAATTTTTCAGTTTTAGGGTTCTTAGTGTTCATGCGTGTGAATTTTGAATTACACTGAAAATAAATAAAATCAAAGGATACCATCATGATCCTTGTTCAAAAACGAGCAAAATCCATGTTTACATCTTTAAGTTTGGTTGAGAAATGAGGGAGATAGCAAATTAAAATTTTTGAAGCTTGAGGTTGAAGATGAAGATGGTGGCGCCATTTTTCAAATTTCCCCGGAATGAATTTATTTTATTTTGAATGATAGGCGTGTCATTTACGAATTCATCATAGTGCCACAGTGGTTACAGCGCGCGTCCAAAGTCTCTCTTGCCCAAGGTCTGGGGTTCGAACCCCCCCTCAGACCTTTTGTTTTGTTCATTTTATTTTTTAACTCATTTATGCATTGGTTTTCAAATATAATGAGCTGGAGGTGTTTGTCTAACAAGCTACGCGCGTGGTCCAGATGGTAAGTGTTTTGAGTGGTGACCTAGAGGGAGTGAGTTCAAGCCCTTTGGGAGACAAAACCTTGTTTTTTTATCACTTTTCCCATTCAATTTCTTTCCAACTTCAACTAATTAATTCACCTAACAAATTAAATCATTTTCACTTGATTTTTCACACACTTCTCATTTAATATATCTATTTTGAGAATATCTAAAAAAATCACAAAAAATATATTATTTTAATATGTTTTAATTAGGTTTAAAATCATATGTTTTAAGTATGTTTTAATACTTTAAAATATAGTTTTCTCTTGATTCCCAAAACCTAATCTCTTGTAAATATTTTTGTGATAAAACCCTAAATCATTTAGGTCTTAATTAGGTATATATTTTGTCTTTACCCTAATTAAGTTGACTTTTTTCAACATTTCAAACAATTTTCAAACTCTGATTAAACAGACGATCAAGGTTTTCAGACAACAAAATCTTGTATCATTTCAAATTTCTTCAACTGTTTTTCATAAACAGTAAATCATTTTTAATTGGCCTCTAATAGAGTGTAAGACCCAACACCTTTTTCTTTTCATAGTTTGTGTTTCAAAACATCTTTACAAAATCTTCTCATCTGTTTTCAAAACATTCATCTGGTATTTGAAGGGCATTATTCCCGGTGAAACTCTTCAGAAACCTATGTGACCTAGTGTCCATCTTCACTTCTTCTGTTTTCAAAACATCAACATTCAATTGTTTTCAATGAATATTCAACTGTTCACAATCAAATAATTCAACTGTTATCAATAAATAACCAAGCTGATGGTAAGGCTTTGTACATACATCTTTCAAAGGCCTCCTCTTCATCCAAGTTAGGCTTTATAGCTTTCCATTTACAAGATTTCATTTAAATTACTGTCAAATATAAACTGTATATATATTTTTTAGGACTACGTCTGAGTACAACCTTAGGACAAATAAACGATATATATATATTATAGGACTATGGCCTAGGATTGAGAATGTCTTCCTGGTGAAGGCTCTTTCCTAATTAGAGATCTTTAGTTAAACCTCAAGATGAATTATTCCCGGTGAAACATCTTAAAAAAGCCTTAGAACAAAAATAGGGCACATCAACCCAAGAGGAGTTATTCCCGGTGAAACCTCTTACCCATTTGCTTAGAGCCAAAATAAGTTCAAAACCAACATAGCTTTCTCTTGTGCTATAACGAGGACCCTCGATTAGCCTCCTCTTGGGCTTACAATACAAGGACCCACAAGCTTCTTAAAAGCATATTCCCAGCTTTCTCTTGAGCTTGTATACAAGGACCCATCAGGTTTCTTATAAACATAGGAACAGGTCTTTAGTCACCTTTTAGCCTACCCTGGTGAGATTCTTCTACTCTTTAAACCAGACTTTAAACAAGCTAAGAATGTCTCAATCTCAGTATTGAGTCCACCTTTTGGAATGAGAGACATGGACAATCTTTGTCACCTTTATTCTCATTCTTCAATGATTTTCCTCCTTAGCAGAGTCTAGGTTCCAATCTGAATATCCTCAGTCAGAGTCACCCTTAATCTTGGGCTTTAAACAAGAAGTCTAAAATAGTTAATCCAAATTCCCTGGAAAGGGTTAGCTTCCACATCAATCTTCATAAGTTAAAAACCCCTGGAAAGGGTTAGCCTCCATTAATTCCTCCATTTTTAACAAAATCCCCTGGAAAGGGTCAGCCTCCAAAAATTCAACTTTCAAAAGATAAACTCTCCAGCATAGTAAACCCCTGGAAAGGGTCAGCCTCCAAAATCAATCCTTCAAATCCAAATTCCCTGGAAAGGGTTAGCTTCCAAAATCATCTTTCAAACCTTCAAAAACTCCTCAATAGAGTCTAGGTCAATCACCCAAACAAGTTCCCTAGTAGAGTCAATCTTCAAACCTGGGTCTTTCATTCATCAATCCCTGCTTAACAAAAGCACAATCCCCAGAAGGGTCAACCTTTAGTCTCTTAAATAATAGAGTAATCCTCAACAGAGTAATCCCCTATGAGTAAAAAGACCCCACACTGGTAGATCTTTCCCCATTTAGGAGTCAGCCTCAACCTTGAGCTTTGTACAAGGCAGATACTCCCTTTAGAGTCAAAACCCTACTCATAGGTATTCCCCTATCTAGAGTCAGCTACAACCTTGGGCTTTGTACAAGGAAGATAATAGAGTCTCCACAGTGAGTCCTTCCTCATCAAGTAGCCCCAACCTTGGGCTTTGTATATGGCAGAAAAACATCATTTCCTCTGTCAAAAGATTCCTAACCTTCAGGATCTTTTCCTTAGAAAGTCAGCCACATTCTTGGGCTTTGTACAAGGCACACAAAAATAGAGTCATCCATACTCAGTTTCCTCAACAGTTAGCCACAACCTTGGGCTTCATACAAGGCAGAAAACAATGTCTTCCCTAGCTAGAGTCAGCCACAACCTCGGGCTTCATACAAGGCACAAAATAGAGTCTCCCTAGGTAGAGTCACCCACAATTATGGTCTTCGTACAGAACACTAAAATAAAACTTTCAATAAAACAAAATGAACACTCTCCAACTAGAGTCAGTCTCAATTTTGGGCTTCATACAGAACACAAATCATTCAATCAAAAGTTAATTCCCAGTGGAGTCATCTCCCAGAGTCAATAAAAAAAACCTTTTAAGCCTCAGGCTTGGGCCTCATACAAGCTAGCTAAAATCAAATCTTTCATACAGTAGATAGACATATCTTATCTCTATAGAGAGATATTTCTCCTATCTCACCACATTCAAACAAACATACAAACAAACATTTACATTTTAATTTTAAACATTCTCCCATTTAGGATTTTGAAAGACAGGCTCTAGCATAACCCCAGGTTTGTGTAACTTTCCCTAATTTGGTTGAGAATCTTTCTTTAATTTAAGAGACATGTGACTGGTATACTTGTACATCCAAGTAAGGTCCCTCTCTTAATGAAACAAGTTCAACTTTTCTGTCACTTTAAATGTTTGTGGTGGAATAGTAGAAATACCTCTCTATAAAGATGACTTCATATCTCTTTACTATAAACAGATATTTAATTCAAGCTTCAACCTTGAGCTTCAAGCAAGGCACTCAAAAACAATTAATTTCCCTAATTAGTTCCCCGAACTATAAAAAGCTCTGACTTCCATTAGGGATATGTAGGCATAAGATTCACAAGGAATCTCAGCGATCTAATCAAAAAAACAAAATAGTTAGTCTGTCTGTCTTTTTCAATTCAATTCAATTCTCTCTCCTAACACAAAGGAGAAACTTTCCCAATCAAGCAAAAAACACAAACACATAGGCACAAAGAAGGTTCCCGTAGAGTACTACGGATATGTAGGGTGCTTAAAACCTTCCCTATCTATAACCGACCTCCCGGACTCTAGAATTTCTAGTCTAGGTGAATCCCCACACTTAGCAAACTCCTAGGGTTTATTTGAGATCTTTATCCCCTTCCTCGTAGGATAATTAAAAAGTTCGTGTGGTATCGTAGGAAGAACTGAAATAAAATTCATCCCACAAGGGCGCTTCTCTCCTTCCAAATTTTGCGTGAAGGGTCTAGCGTGCCGTCCTCCCAAGTGAAACTGGGAGGTAAAAAAACGACACCGCAGTACCTGTTAATAGTTCTGAACAAGTATCAACAGAGTCCCTCAAGGTTCCTAGAACTTCTGAAGAGCTTCAGAAGTTCATAGAAGATATTGACAATGTAGACACCTCCAGTTTACATTCTACCTCTGACCTTCCCCCTCAGAAAAGACCACCACCTTCTGATCTTCCATGCTCTTCCACCACCACTAAAAGAAGTCGTCCACTTCATTCTGAACCAACCCTTGACCCCCAACCTCTAAATGTTGTTTTTCCACTAATTCCATCTGAAAACATCTTTTCAACCACCTCCATTCCTCTGCAATCTCACCATTAATTGATCCCTTAAACACCTCCGCGGAAGATTCTTCATCCTCTCTATTATCTTCTACCACCTCTGCTTTGTTCTCTAGAGAACTTGAACCCTATTTCATTCTCAACCTAGACTCTCCTATCACCCATGTCAGAATCAACCCTCCAAATCCCTCTATTGATACTTGTTTTGAATTATTAAAGTATAAGGTACAGACAGGGTTAGATGCTATGAAGATTGCTCATGACTCCAAGATGGATCATGTAGTTGCTTGGAAGCTCCAGAGAGCTTTTAGAAGGGAAGTTCAAGAAGACTTTCTGGATCTCCAGAAAGACTGTTTGGCTGCTGCTCCTGGTCCTTCTGGATTTTGTTTGGAGTATGATAATGGAAGATACTACCATCCCATCACCAACTGGAAGCCTCTGGAAGAGAAACCATTTGTTGATGAGTTAGAAGAAGAAAATCCTCTGGCAATGGTTATGTGGAAGCCACATCCATACAAAGTTCTGACTGGAGATTTCCAGGCTTTGTTCAACTGGTTCAGGGAGAACCCTTCTGAAAAGGCTCCTAACATGGTTTACCCAGAAGTTGAGTACCCTCCAAAACCTGTGATTCCTGTGTTCAAAGGGCTACCTTCTAAAGAACATCCTGCTGAAGATGTTCCTGTTGAGGAAAATCATGAAGATGTTCAAATGGTTGATGCTGATGCTGATCATCCTGTTCTAGATAACAGTTTTCATGTTTCTTCTGCTGGTCCTTCTGTTCTGCTGAACACTTTGAAGGAACTCCAACAGAATCAAGCAGCCTTGGCTAGTCGTCTGGACAAGCAAGATGATACCAACGCTGAGATCAGACCTTGGATGAAGACTCAAGAAGAAACCACCAAGAAGCAAGCTGCTGAGACTTCTGAGATTAAGAACCTTCTGGCCGCCTTAGCCTCTAGGTTTACCCAGCAGTAGTCTGTCTTGTGTCTTAGATAGTTTTCTTTGTTTCTGCATCTGCTTCTGTATTATCTTATCATCTGATTTATCAATGATGTAACATCCCATAACTTCAGTTTATTAATTTAATTTGGATTTAAATTAAATAATTGGAATTTTAGTATTTTATTTGGATTTAATTGGAAAATGATGGAGTATGAGCTATTGGGCTTATGGTGTGATGTTAGTAAAAGAGGGGTGTTAATTGGTTAGGCCTTTTACTAAGTTGTGGTTAATTTATTTTATTTTATTTTATTTTCATAAAATAATAAAAGGGATCATTTGGGGAAAAAGGAAGAACACGTGAAAAGGGCAAGAGAAGAGAAAGAGGCAAGAACGTGGAACCGGAAGGAGAGCATTCAAGAGATTCATCGAGGTAAGGGGGGACTCTTCCTTTTAGTATCTCTTATGTGGTCTTAGGTAATAGGTAGATTGATGTATGGTTTGATTCAATTAGACATTGGGGTTGTTAGGTTAGGTTGTTATAATTGGATTGAATTGATGATAATTGTGTGAACTATTTGGTTAATAATGCGTTCAAATGATGTTTTATGGTTTATAATTGAATTTATGATGATTATAGGATTATGACCAGGGATTGAGGATTACTTCCCGGTGAAGCCTCTCCTGATTAGAATAACGTAGATTCTTGCCACAAGATGAATTATTCCCGGTGAAACATCTTGAAACCCTTAGATCAACAATAGGGCACGTTCACCCAGAGAGGAATTATTCTCGGTGAAACCTCTTACTCTTTTTCCTTAGAGCCAAATTAGTCAAGCAAACATAGCTTTCTCTTGTGCTATAACAAGGACCCTCGATTAGCCTCCTTTTGGGCTTACAATGTAAGGATCCACATGCTTCTTATAAGCATTTCCCTTCAGCTTCCTCTTGAGCTTGTATACAAGGACCCTCAGGCTTCCTAAAAGCATAGGACAGGTCTTTAGTCACCTTTATCCCTGTGAGAATCTAGATCCTTCAAGAACACAATCACAATCATTTAAGTGTTCACTCAACCTCTATATTGAGATCCTTTCCCCTGCAGAGTAAAAGACATGGAAAGTATCAACTCTCAATACCTCAGTCATCCCTAGTTCATTCAACCTTTAGGAATGAGAGGCATGTACAGTCTCTGTCACCCATATTTTCGTCAAAAGAGTCTAGAGAATTCAAATTCCTGAGTTTGTTTCCTCAGCTGTCTCAACCCCTGGAGTCATTCCTCATCAAGAGTCAACCACAACTGTGGGCTTTGTACAAGGCAGATAAACATCCTTTCCACAGTCAAAAGATCCAAACATCTGGGTCTTTCCCCATTAAGTCAGCCACAATCTTGGGCTTTGTACAAGGCAGAAAATAGAGTCATTCTTAGTCTCCAAAACTCTGTTTCTTCATTAAGTCATCCACAACCTTGGGCTTTGTACAAGGCAGAAAGTAGATTCATCCATAGTCTCCAGAAAACTTTTCTTTCCAAACAGAGGTAGTCTCAATCTTGGGATTTGTACAAGACACAAAAACATCATTTTTCAATCATCAAAGGAGTGAAAAACCTAAATTTCTCCCCAACAGAAAAACAATAACCCTCAGTAGAGTCAGCCTTAATTTTGGGCTTGGTACAAAACACATAAATCTTTCCAGTAAAAACAATTCCCATTGGAGTCATCTCCCCTAGAGTTAGTCTCAAACAGTCATTTAAGCCTCAAGCTTGGGCCTTGTACAAGCCAGTCAAAGTCCATATCTTCTATACAGAAGTGAGACATGATTCATTTCTACAAAAGAGACATTTCTCCTATTTCACTACATTCAAACATACAAACATTATCAATCATTTTCAAAACATTTTCCCATTTAGGTGATGTAAGTGGCATGTTCTGTGGATTTCAAATCCCGACTTGTTGTCCTTCCCTAAACTGGTTGAAAATTGTTCTTTCATTCAAGAGATTGTAATTGGCATACTTGCTTCATCCAAGTAAGGTCCCTGTCATACCCTAATTTTGACCCCCCTGAGATGTCACACCTCCAGACATTTCATCAACTCACGACAAGTACCCAGAGCAGTCACTTGTTTACCTGGTACTCAATCGAGGGTGTTTAGGAGCAAACAAGCTCATGCAAAGGATCAATCAATAAGAAAATGACCTCTGATACAATCATGGGACTCAAATGATTCATTTATCCACCTATATTGATTAGACACCATTCATCAGGACTCAGGCTTACTCAGATCACCAAACTAGGGTTTTGAGCCCATCAAGGACTAAAATTAGGGACCACATCTGGGAAACCCTAAAAGGCTCCAGGGCATCACTCAAAGTGTTCAATCATCCTCAAATGATCCCTATGACAATATACACTGGGCATTGTACTTCAATTCAAGGTCCACAGTCATCAATTTCATCTGACCTACAAATTAGGGTTTTTGACCTAATTCACCTAGATAGTTGACTTTTAATCAGGACATGGCTCCACAACTCAAAACATGGCTCAAGAACTTCTATTACCTCAATATGTTCCATTCATATCATTCATTTGAGGAGGAGAACTTGATTCATCACAAAAGTCCAAGATTTCACTTCATTTGGAAAAAGTCAACTGTACAAGATCACCTTTGACTTTTAGGGTTTTGGATCAAAACGTGACTTTTAAGGATCAATATCATCAATATATGATTATTGAAGTCATTTCACCAAGGAAAATCAAGAAAATTAATCAAGAACCAAAAAGTCAAAGATTGACTTTTCATACTTAGAAATTTTTCTAAGTGTTTAAAGGTCTTTTTTTCAAAACTTTGGAAGGGAATATCTCAAAATTTCAAGTACAAACTGAAAAAAACTTCCAGCATCAAAGTTGTAGATTTTGATCCAATGAACAACTTGGTTACATATGATTTTTTGGCTAGAAATCAACCATTGAAGAGATATGGAGCTTCAAAGTTGCTCCCTTCATGAAACTAGCAAAAAACCCTAGTTTTCTTCAAACTTTAAGCCCATTTTTCACAAATTTCCCAAATGTTTTTGAAGAAACTCCAAACTAATGAATTGAAGTACGTGTTAAGGGATTTCCAAATTGTTCTCAACCTTCTCCAAATTCATCTTGAGCTAAGAGATATGATTGATCAAAGTTAGGCATTTGAAGTGAAATTATAGGTCATGCCTAAGTTTGAAACTTGACATTTTATGCAAATGCCTACACTAATTGGTGCCTCTAAACTTCAAAAACATTATAAGGGATAGGAGAGAATCATTTGCATCATTACACAAATATTTGAAGAGAATATTCCAAAACAAGAACATGTGATTATGTAATCATTACATTTGTGAATTTATGGCAAATGGTGATTCATCAATTGGATTCTTCTCCAAGCCAATTAGAAAGCTCTACACATCAGAATTGTCCCCTGAGATCAGAAGGAATCAATGGATAGGGAGCTAGCTCTAAAATTCCATCATTGCATTTTGGAGATTCCTTGAGTTTCTTCATGGCCAAGAAACCAAAATGACTTCACTAAGCAAGCTCACTCTCCCAAACTACTCTGCATCATTTGCCTATAAATAAGAGTGGATACCTCAGTATTAAACACACCAAAGCAACTCCAATTCTTGCTTTCTCCTCCTCCCTCTCATACTTAGGTTTTTCAAAGGTTCTTTGGCAAGAAGACTCGGGTTCTTCAAACCAGAGCTTTTCCTTTGAAACTAAGCATTCAAACATCTCAAGGGGGTCCATTAGAAGTGATCCAAACACCTGGAACACTTCTGTAAGTGCAAGAACATCATCTTCACTTTCAATTTGGAGAAAAGTCAGTTGGAGGTCTGTAGAACAATTCAGAGGGTGTCAAACAAGTCTAAGCATTCAGACACATTCCTTAGGGTGTAGTGAAGCTATCCAGATGGTCACAGCTCATCTGTAAGTGCAGAATCACTAACCTCCATGTTCAATTGAAGCTCAAATAGAAGGAGTCGAGCAGAGCATTTCAGGAGCTTTCAAAGCAATTCAAGTGCCCAGATAGCTTCAACAAGGTCCCAGGAAGCTTTTGCAATCATCCAATCATAGCCAGAAGCTCTCTACTATCACCACGACCTTCATTTTCAGAGGTATGTTTTTGAACTCCACCTCTTTAATTCACGTACCTATTTTGGTAAAGCTCGATACCAGTTCATTCAGTGTCATTAGAGGATTAAAAGCCCTCTACTCTCATGCATTTATTCATCAGCATCATCATTTAATTTTATTTTTGAATTTTAGGGTTCTTCACGTATTTTGTTTAATTCAGTAGATATAGTTAATATAAATTCATATTAGTTATATATTTGGAATCGTGGGTGAATTTAGAGCAAGTTTGCTCTTTACATCTTTGCAAATGGTTGAGATTTGAGAGACCTGGAAATTCAAAAATGGTGGAGCTTGAGGTTGAAGACGAAGATGGTGAAGCGCGCCGTTTTTTAAAATCTCAGGGGCAAGTTTAAAATATATTTAATTGAAGGTGTTTTCTAAACAAATACATCATTTAGCTCACTTGGTCACATGCGCTTCCACTCTCTCTTGCCACAAGGTCTGGGGTTCGATCCCCCCTCAGACCTTTTGTTATTTTTTTCCATTTTATCACGCTTGTTTCACATATAACCAAACTAAACCCCTCTTTAGTCACACTGAGCGTGTAGCTCAGTTGGCTTTGTTTTGTGTGGTGACCCTCAAGACGTGGGTTCAAACCTTGGTGGAGACAAAACCATATTTTTTATCACTATTTTCTTTCATTTTCTTCACAGCTTCAACTAATTAATTCACCTATCAAATTAAATCATTTTCACTTGATTTTTCACACACTCTTCATTTAATATATTTATTTTCTGAACAAACCAAAAAATCACAAAAATATTATTTATTTGATATATTTTTATTAGGTTTAAAATAACATATTTTTAAGTATTTTAAAATACTTTAAATATGGTTTTCACTTGATTTTCAAAACCTAATCTCTTGTAAATATTTTTGTGATAAAACCCTAATCATTTAGGTCTTAATTAGGTATAGACTTTGTCTTTACCCTAATTAAGTTGACTTTTGTCAAATTTCAAACTGTTTTCAAACTTCGATTAAACAGACGATCAAGGTTTTCAGACAACAAAACCTTGTATCATTTCAAATCTCTTCAACTGTTTTTCATAAACAGTAAATCAACACAATGGGCCTCTAATAGAGTGTAAGACCCAACACCCTTTTATTTTCATAGTTTGTTTTCAAAAATTGTATTTCTTTACAAAATCTTCTCATCTGTTTCAAAACATTCATCTGGTATTTGAAGGGCATTATTCCCGATGAAACTCTTCAGATACATATGTGACCTAGTGTCCATCTTCACTTATTCTGTTTTCAAAACAAAAACATTCAACTTATTTCAATGAACATTCAACTGTTCACAATCAAACCCTCAAATTGTTACCAATAAACAACCAAGTTACTGGTAAGGCTTTGTACATATGTCCTTCAAAGGCCTCCTCTTCATCCAGGTTAGGCTTTATAGCTTTCAATTTACAAGATTTCATTTAAACTTCTGTCAAAAATAAATTGTACATATACTATTTAGAACTACGTCTGAGTACAACCTTAGGACAAATAAACTATATATATATATATATATATATATATATATATATATATATTATAGGACTATGGCCTAGGATTGAGAATATCTTCCCGGTGAAGGCTCTTTCCTAATTAGATTTCCTTAGTTCAAACCTCAAGATGAATTATTCCCGTTGAAACATTTTGAAAAAGCCTTAGAACAAAAATAGGGCACATCCACCCAAGAGGAATTATTCCCGGTGAAACCTCTTACCCATTTGCTTAGAGCCAAATTAAGTTCAAAACCACATAGCTTTCTCTTGTGCTATAACAAGGACCCTCGATGACCCTCGATTAGCCTCCTCTTTGGCTTACAATACAAGGACCCACAGGCTTCTTAAAAGCATATTCCCAGCTTTCTCTTGAGCTTGTATACAAGGACCCATCAGGTTTCTTATAAACATAGGAACAAGTCTTTAGTCACCTTTTAGCCTACCCTGGTGAGTTTCTTCCACTCTTCAAACCAGACTTCAATAAGCTAAGAATGTCTCGATCTCAGTATTGAGTTCACCTCTTGGAATGAGAGACATGGACAGTCTCTGTCACCTTCATTCTCAAACATCAATAATTTTCCTCCTTAGTAGAGTCTAGGTTCCACATCTGTCTATCCTCAATCAGAGTCAGCCTTAATCTTGGGCTTTAAATAAGAAGTTTCAATTAATTCTTTCATCCTTTCCTAATCAATGGAGGGCTACCCAATCATTCATTAAGCACAACCTAAAATCCCTGGAAAGGGTTAGCTTCCAAAAAAATTCAACTTTCAAAAGATAAAATATCCAACTGAGTAATCCCTTAGAAAGGGTCAGCCTCCAAAATCAATCCTCCAAATCCAAATTCCCTGGAAAGGGTTAGCTTCCAAAATCATCTTTCAAACCTTCAAAACTCCTCAATAGAGTCTAGGTCAATCACTCAAACAAATTCCCCAGTAGAGTCAATCTTCAAACCTGGGTCTTCCATTCATCAATCCCTGCTTAACATAAGCACAATCCCAGAAGGGTCAACCTTCAGTCTCTAAACAACAGAGTAATCCTCAGTAGAGTCAAAAATCCCCTCAGAGTCAAAAGATCCCATATTGGTAGATCTTTTCCCCATTAAGAGTCAGCCTCAACCTTGGGCTTTGCACAAGGCAGATACTCCCTTAGAGTCAAAAATCCATACTCATAGGTATTCCCCTATCCTAAGTCAGCCACAACCTTAGGCTTTGTATAAGGCAGATCAATATCCTCTTCTATGTCAAAAGATTAATACCCTTTTATTCCTTTCCCTAGAGAGTCAGCCACAACCTTGGGCTTTGTACAAGGCACAAAATAGATTCATCCATACTCAGTTTCCTCAGCAGTCAGCCACAACCCTGGGCTTCATACAAGGCAGAAAACTATGTCTTCTCTAGCTAGAGTCAGCCACAACCTTGGGCTTCATACAAGGCACAAAAATAGAGTCTCCCTAGGTAGAGTCAGCCACAATTCTGGGCTTTGCACAAAACACTAAATAAACCTTTTCAATAAAACAAAATAAACACTCTCCAACTAGAGTCAGCCTCAATTCTAGGCTTCATACAGAACACAAATCATTCAATCAAAAGTCAATTCCCAGTGGAGTCATCTCCCAGAGTCAATAAAAAAAACCTTTTAAGCCTCAAGCAGTAGATAGACATAGCTTATCTCTATAGAGAGATATTTCTCCTATCTCACCATATTCAAACAAACAAACAAACAATCATTTCAAACATTCTCCCATTTAGGACTCTTGAAAGGCATGCTCTGGCACATCCCAAGACTTGTACAACTTTCCCTAATTTGGTCGAGAATCTTTCATTCAAGAGACACGTGACTAGCATACTTGTACACAACCAAGTAAGGTCACTCTCTTAATGAAACAAACTCACCTTTTCTGTCACTTTAGATGTTTGTGGTGGAATAGTAGAAATACCTCTCTGTAAAGATGATTTCATGTCTCTTTACTGTAAATAGAGATTTAATTCAAGCTTCAATCTTGAGCTTCAAGCAAGGCACCCAAAAACAATTAATTTCCCTAATTAGTTCCCTGAACTACAAAAAGCTCTGACTTCCATTAGGGATATGTAGGCATGAGATTCACAAGGAATCTCAGCGAGCTAATCAAAAAACCAAAAACAGTCAATTCATCTGTCTTTCATTCAATTCAATTCTCTCTCCTAACACAAAGGAGAAACTTTCCCAATCAAGCAACAAACACAAACACATAGACACAGAGAAGGTTCTCGTAGAGTACTACGGATATGTAGGGTGCTTAAAACCTTCCCTATATGTAACCGACCTCCCGGACTCCAGAATTTCTAGTCTAGGTGAATCCCCACACTTAGCAAACTCCTAGGGTTTAGTTGAGATCTTTTTCCCCTTCCTCCTCGTAGGATAATTTAAAAAGTTCGTGTGCTATCGTAGGAAGAACTGAAATAAAATTCATCCCACAAGGGCGCTTCTCTCCTTCCAAATTTTGCGTGAAGGGTTTAGCGTGCCGTCCTCCCAAGTGCAACAAGGAGGTAAAAAAACGACACCATAGTCCCCTCTCTTATGAAATGAACCTCCTTTAATTTTTGTCACTTTGAAATGTTTGTGGTGGAAGAGTAGAGACATCTCTGTAAAGATAACGACTTGTCTCTGTTTTGTAAACATAGATCATTCAAGCATCAACCTTGAGCTTTGAACAAGGCACATCAAATTCAATCCATTTCCCTATTAGTTCCCCGAACTACAAAAGCTCTGACTTCCATTAGGGATATGTAGGCATGAGATTCACAAGGAATCTTTGCGAGCAAACAAAAACACCAAAAATAGTTAGTTCATCTGTCATTCTTTAGTTCATTCCTCATCCCAACACAAAGGAGAAACTTTCCTAATAATCAATCAATAAATAAACCAAATTCAAATACAAACAACAGAAGGTTCTCGTAGAGTACTACGAATACTTAGGGTGCTAATATCTTCCCTCTGTATAACTAACCTCCCGGACCCCAAAAAACTCTATTAGGTGAAATCCTCACACCTAATCACTTAGGGTAGATTGAGATATTTTCCCCTTCCTCCTCGTTAAGATAAATTAAAAGTTTGTGTAACTAGGAAATATTCCCCCCAAGGCTGCCTTCCTCCTTCCACAAAACCGCGTTACAATTTCTATGTTGATGTTCTTAGGTTTTGACATGTTATGTTTGAATGAGAAATCATGAAATTGTTGCTTGTATCATGTTTTGATGTTTTTAATTGAACCTACATGTTAGATATAGGTTATAATGCTTTAAATTGCATAAGAATTGGTGTTAAAATATATTTTGACTAAAGGAATCGCACAAGATATCATTCTGTCCGCACAAGATTTTTCTGCAACTCGCAAAGCTCGCTATGTCAAATAGCCTAGGAGCAGAATTTTTATAAAACTTCAAAAATTCATAACTTTTGAACCGTAACTCCGTTTGAGTCCCCGTTCGAAGCGTTGGAAAGCTAGCGCAATATTCTTTCAATAAAAATAGTTTCGTTGCTAATAGATGATTTAATCATTGTGTGGTTGTGTAATATGACATCTATGTGCGTATATATATTGATATATTGATGCATGTTTGATGATGGTTCTTATTGATAGGTGTTGTATAGGTGTTGTATGGTTTATATTGCATGAAATTTGGTCTTGTTATTGATTTTCAGGAAATTATGTGTTTTGGCCATGAAATTGGTGTCGAAAGTGACGTCGTAGAATTGCGTTTTTAGGATCCTAATAGGTGTTACATGAATAGAGGAATGTGAATATATGATTCTTTCATAAAACCGGAATGTCTAAGATTGACTTTTGGTGGAAAAAGGGACTGGTGCAATAGCGAACCAGTTGCAGAATTTTTCTGCATAAACGATAGGCCGCTTAGCGAGATAGCCGTGCTTAGCGAGCTCTGTTATAAAAAGTTTTATTTTTGAAAAACTGAATTGGGTCTTGGACAATAATGATTTATAAAATATTGTAGTAAATTTTTCATAATTTACTAGAGTCGTTTGAATGGTTTTTTAGCCAAGTTTTGATGAAAACCGATTACTTAAATTTGCTATGTTTATGCATTGGAATGGTAGATTGCTTTAGAAAGATATGACAATCTTGTTTGCTAACTGTTGTTTGTGTGTTTTTGTTGTGGCTTTGCGATGATAATGAAGTGACGGTCTGGATTGGCAAATGTTGAAGGCTTATGCCTTGTTGTTGCATAATGATGTTATTGTATGACGATGTTATTGTTGTTGGTTTGGATTGACAAATGTTGAAGGCTTATGCCTTGTGGTTGCATGTTGCATCCTGTGTCGCATACATTGCATTCATGATGGGGGCTTATGCTTTGTAAGATGGTCTGGATTGGCAAATTAAGATGAAGGTTTATGCCTTGTTGTTACCTCTATTTATTGGAAATTAAGATGAGGGCTTATACCCTTGGAAATTAAGATGGGGGCTTATACCCTATTGGTACCATATGAATTTGAATAATTGTTGGTCTCATGGTATTTTACATGATGATGAATGATAGTGAGCTGATTGGTGATGAATTTGTATAACTCATGATGTGAGGATGAGCTGCTTGGTAGTTGAATACTTATATGCTATTTGTTGATAGATGATATTAATGTTTTGTGAAGTGGTGAATTGTGTATGACTTTACTCTCATATACTTGTTATCATACGCTTATTTATATTGTTATGATATCTCACCCATTATGTTTGAATGTTACCCCTATGTTAGTAACGTGCAGGTGAGCAGGAGTGAAGGATGTTTCCTTCCGTTAGTTTGAATCAGCGTTATTGCTCTGATATGTAATACTAGAGGGGGGATGAACGCTATTTGTTTTCGTTGTTGGATTTTATATGATCGTTGAAGTAATTTTAAATATTGATGTTGACTATTTGTCGAACCAAGTTGATATGTTGGCTTTTATTTGAATTATGAATAATTTCCGCTGCGTAATAAAAGATGTTTTGAAAATTATGTCGTTTCATTCGATTCATCCGACTTAAAATGTGTTATGTATCTGTTATTAATTATGAGCAAATGATTATGTATCTGTTATTAATTATGAGCAAATGATTGTTACTTTAATTATTTATTTCTTGTTAATAATTTTGTAGTCACTCATTACAAACAATTTCTACTTTTCACACTATAAACATTTTTCATCCACAAACTTTGCCGCTATACATGTACCTAAACTACATTGTTTTTTATTCCAAAATCATCCTCTTATCCGAAAAAAAAAAAGTAAATCTTTTTCTAATATACACAGCAAAACGCAAAACCTTTGACATGTACAATTACAAAATATGCATCTTCCTCTTTATCCTTCACATAACGTCATGAACACTAATCACAAGAAACATCCCACTCCGTCCATAATTAACAACACATTCAGCAGCAATAACAAAATTTCCTTTCACACAAGATAAATCAAAACAGAACAAAAAAAATGAGAATAACATCATAATTGTTCATCTCTGATTTTGTTTGCATCTTCGTTGTTGTTGTTTGCTTACAGGCTGGAGAAAGAAGAAATACCAGGTGAAACAAAATCAAGCAGAACCGGTACCATCTCAGAACCACACAACAGCAGCAGCTCTGGCGTTACGATCTCGCGCCTCCATGTCTCAGCCGCACAACGCCATCAATCGACGACCACGACATCAATATCGCTAATCATAGATCCGTAACAACAAGCTCATCTTCAAATTTCGTTCCGATCCAAACACTAACGTCGACATTAAAAAAGCATCAACGCATAACAAAATTCACATCGAGAACCGATCCGCTAGCAAAGTTCAACAAATCACAGAATAAATTACGCTATCAACACATCACGATCGCGGCTCCAGATTGTAGAACATCAACATCAACGATTCTAGCGGCAAGCTTCGATGATTCCGTGACGATCCACCAATCTTCACCTTCAGATTATCCGAAGCACAACAATATCAGTGAACAATTCCTCACTTTTGCTTTCCCCTTTTCAGTCGCGGTTGATGTTATTTATTCGTATGTATTTGTCGTTCGTTGCTTTCTGTTTCTTTTGCTTGTATTGGATACTATAACGTTCATGGAGAGAATAAGCAGGCAGAGGAAGAATGGTTTTTGAGAGCATGTTTGCTTTTGTTGGTTTAACGTGAAACTGAGCGAGAAATGAAGAGAGTTTGAATTTGTCTGAAAAAGAAGTAGAGAGTGAGCCATGAGAGATCGTGAGAAGAGATAAGGACTGGAGCTAATAGAGGTTGGGGACGGACTACCCCATTTGAATTTAGGGTTTTTAGTGTTGATTGACAATTTGGGCCCAAGTTTATGGCCCAAATCGAATTATTGTTCTACACACCCCTGTTCTAGCGCCTCACCCCCTGTGTGGGCTGCTGATTGTTTTTTTGTCTTCGGCCTAGCTGTTTAGAGCCCAACTGATTTACTCTATTTTGCCCTATTACTCTATCTCTCCTTCAATTCTTGTTTACATTTATGTTCTAATTGTTTGATAACAAAAATTACCAAAATATTTTATTTAATTAGATTAATTAGATTTTATTTCTCATATAGAAAATACCAAAAATATTTTGTTTCATGTATTAATTTTAATTTCTTTTGTTTAAATTACAATTGTTTATATTTTTACCGTTCTTCTCGTACATTATTTTATGTTACTAACATTTTTATTATGAGGTACAAATTTCAGAGGACTTTTGGATTAGGCTTAAATGCACCTTTGGTCCCTGTAAGTTAGCGTGTTTTTGATTTTCGTCCCTGTAAGTTTTTTTTGTTGGTATGAGTCCCTGTATCTTACTTTTTGCTTAAACTCGCTAACTTACAGGGACCAAAGGTGCATTTAAGTCTTTAGATTATTACGGACACTTGCGAGCTTTATTTTGATTTTTGTACATTTATCATTTTCATCTGGGTTGTAATAGTAACTAGGATTTTACTTTCCCGCTTTTATCTCTTCGCACTCCTCCGTTTTGGTTATGTAATCCCTAATCCCCGAAGCCATGTAACAGCGTAGGAATTTTTACTTTTCCGCACATTATAACTGCTATTATTATCTGTTTAGATGTATGCCTTAGGATTTGTATGATGATATAAGATAATGCAATTAATCGCTAGCTCACCATAACTCGAGATAATTAAATACCTGAATCCAACACACTTGCACTCACTCACCCCTAGGGTACGCCCCCTCTTGGTTGCCTTCGATTATAAGGTCGTGTCCCTCGAAATATAGAGGTACCCATTAGCAAAGGTCCCTCAGTACAAAATCGTCACTAAGTCTCTCGATGACCCTCGATTGTTGCCTATGAAAAAAGTGACGATCGTCTCTTCGAAATTGCTAAGGGTACCTCTACTTGTTGCCTTCGATGACCCTTCGATGACCCGTACGTCCAATATAAACAAGGATTACCTACTTCTATATAGTATGTATAATCCTAGGAACTTTAAAAAGTATAGAAAAAGACCAACTATTAGGGTATTACTCTTAGATTGGTTGCTCAAATATAAACTATTTTCACACTCCTTTCAAAAACAAAGGCTACGCTTTTAAGCTAAAGTCCTTTTATTAAAAAAAAAAACTCTTTTCAAACAAACGAAAACAAACATGAGCAAAGCAAACTAAGAGCCCGTAGATAACTACGGATGAAAAGGATGCTTACACCTTCCCTTTTCATAACTTACCCCCCGAGCCCGTTTTCTTTTTAAAAGGTCTTTTTCTGTACTTTTTACCTTTCCTAAAATTGGACAAAATAAAAGTCGGTGGCGACTCTTGCTCACCGCAACATTGGTTGCTTTATAAAATAAAAGTCAGTTCACCGAGTTACAGAACTGGCGACTCTGCTGGGGAGTCTTTAAAGAGGGGTTTACCTTAGGGCTTAGATCACCAATTTGTTTGTTTTGATTGCTTTACTTTTCAAGGTTGCTTGGGTTTTTTGAAAGATGAATCCTATACCCGAATTCGAGTGCACCTTAAGATAGGAGCGACATAGTCATGGAGACCTCCCTTGTGCATTCTTGGGATTGGTCAATATGAGAGTTCGCGCTTGAGTTGGGCCTCCACTGGTTATTATGTACCTCTTTTGCATGAGAGAGGTTTACGTATGTAGCTTTGGGTGCGTCGGAGCTCAAGGACCTTTAGTCACCTTTAACCCATCTTGACTTTTAGGAACGTAGTGGGAGGGCTATTCTTGATGCATGTCAAGTTATGGTCGCGACCCGATACTACCACTCAGATAGGTTTCTTCTTAAAGTATCATTGCGTGGTATGCATGTACCATGTTCGAGGGTGCTTTAGAGGGGCTGACAAATCTGAGTAACTGGTAGAACCCTGTTGCTGAAATCTCTTTATCCATAGAAGTACCTTTGGGGAAGGGTATCTCACTTGGTCAAACTCCATACAAGCTTTTAAACCTAAGGACACTTGTGTGACATGTTTGCTATCTAACCACTTGATTTCCTTGCAGGATTTGTTTGTAGGACTTACTTGTTCATACTACCTTATGCTTTTACATTACCTGTTGACTAACCCTTTTCAAGGATTTTATGGATTTATGACGCATAATTCCCTGGTACTATTATGGAAGGACTATCAAGAGCTTAAATTTCTATCAAAGGGCAAGAGGATTTATTTTCCTCTATCCAGATGCTCTTCAAACTCGAAAGTACAATAAACTTCTGTCAAGGGGAAGGAGGATTTATTTTCCTCTAGCCAGATGCCTTCAAACTCAAGGGTACAACTCATATCAAGGGGCAAGAGGATTTATTTTCCTTTAGCCACATGCCTTTAAACTCAAAAGTACCGTACCCTGAATCAGAGGCTATGACCCACTGGATATGGTAAGCTTGATTCTTATAGAAGGACATTCAAAGACAAAAGTCAAAGGTCTTCAGACAAAGCTGCAATCAAATTTAGTTCTAATGTTGCGAACTAGACAACGAGTTTCTCATCTTCTTCCTCAAATCCCTAAAGCTGGATACCTTACAACTCTTGTGTGGCTTAGTCAGAATCTTCTTCCTAGAAGTAATCTAAAGTGTCCTGCAGGTTCAGACACTAACGCTCGGACGCTCGGTTTGTTTTTCACTCTAGGGCACTTGGCCATTCGATTGATGATTGTCAGCAATTTAGAAACAAGATTCAAAGCCTGATCGGCGCAGAGGTTGTCATCACGTATACCTGAAAGCCAGATTTGAAGTTCTCCTTCGGCTCAGTGGATCTTTTAAAGCAATATGTCCATACGGAGAAAATCTCCTCAAATTTGACAATCTCTATATCATCATGCATGTTTATGCGTAGTCTTTCTTGTTTTGATTCAATACTGTTTATATGTCATACTTGTTTGTTTTTGAACTATAATAATGATGCATTGAATATGTTTGTCTTGAAAAAATTCATTCTCTCTCGCTCTAACATGTTTTTATTTGCTGGTGATACCAAGCTCTCGGTGCTAAAGCATGGTAACTCTGAAGGGAGAATGATGAACACATAATACTCATAATCTCAAATGGTGTGCTTTCGAGTAAAACCCTGTTGATGATGTACAGGCATTGTTTCAAATCCCCAAACACTGGAGATATAAGGAAGTTAATCCCTTGTCAACCCCTTTGAGCCTGGAAGTAGGAGTTTCTTTTCTAAATGAAAAACCCTCATATTTAACCCAGGGGCAGGGTAGTCTTCAGTTTACCTGATCGAGCGTTCAAAATTTATCAGGAGCTCGCATCTAAAGATACAATAATGATTATATTTCAAAAGGTTGAGTCGAAACCGCAATGGTTATCCCTCACATTAGGAGGTTAAAATATGACGATACCATAACGACTATCCCTCTTCAACCAAGAAATGAGGCAGTCACAATCTTTCCAATGAATCGAAGATGTCTCAGGATCATACGACTTGTTCAAAAAAGAATAGAATGAATAAAAAAAGAGAAAATAAATCCTTCTAAGTCAACGACTTGAAAACAAGTGGCTTAGGCAAAAATTAGGGCATCCCGTTGGACATCAAAATCTGAACTCAAAAGAATTGGTCCAGGCAAAAGTTAAGGAACATGAAAAAAAAGAAAATCCTTGACAAAAGAACAAAGTTGTATATGGTCAGACACCAAGAACAAAATGTAAATGACGGCCATGTCCAAATATTTCAGCGATTCCTCAATCGTCTCAAACCCCTATTGAAGGATGAATTTTCTCATCAAGTTAACTGAACTTAGGTTGGAGAACATCACGAAGGGGTGGGCACCAATAAAATTTTGAGCCTAAAAATCCTTTCTTCTAAAAACTGTGAACCTGGCCACGTTACAACCCTCAAAAGTCCTAATTGAGGTATGGTTAATTCGAAAGCATACTAACGAGAATACGGTAAACTGACTCCTAGGAGTTTTGCTAAACGCTTGAGTTGGTATCACACCACCTTTCATAAAAAATCGATGTTTTGACATCCTTTCAAAAATTTCCTTTTTATACTTCATGACAGACATGAACTTTGCATTACAATTATATTTCTCATAATAAACATTCTAGCATATGAACAAGTACCTGACACCAGGAAAGCCTCCATCATGAGCTGCAGATGAAAAGTCTAATCCTCTAAAGGGACAAGTTGTCTTCATAACTCTGTTGAGTTCGAGCGAGAATATCTCAAATACTGATCACCCTAAGGGGCACAAAAACAGTTGAATACCCTTTTGAGTAAGAATTCATATATCTAGGGCAATAAGGTCAAGACTCTAATACTCCCTCATACATGTTGACCAATCAGGGGCATTGTTCCTAAACTCATGATACTGGGGCAAGTTGCTTATAATAGCACAAATCTCAGGAAGCCCTCCCGACAGGCATGCTTCAAAAGTGCTCCATTTTCATCTGGGTTGTAATAGTAACTAGGATTTTACTTTCCCGCTTTTATCTCTTCGCACTCCCCCATTTTGGTTATGTAATCCCTAATTCCCGAAGCCATGTAATAGCGTAGGAATTTTTACTTTTCCGCACATTATAACAGCTATTATTATCTATTTAGATGTATGCCTTAGGATTTGTATGATGATATAAGATAATGCAATTAATCGCTAGCTCACCATAACTCGAGATAATTAAATACCTGAATCCAACACACTTGCACTCACTCACCCCTAGGGTACGCCCCTCTTGGTTGCCTTCGATTATAAGGTCGTGTCCCTCGAAATGTAGAGGTACCCATTAGCAAAGGTCCCTCAGTACAAAATCGTCACTAAGTCCCTCGATGACCCTCGATTGTTGCCTACGAAAAAGTGATGATTGTCCCTTCGAAATTGCTAAGGGTACCTCTACTTGTTGCCTTTAACGACCATACGATGACCCTTCGATGACCCGTACGTCCAATATAAACAAGGATTACCTACTTCTATATAGTATGGATAATCCTAGGAACTTTAAAAAGTATAGAAAAAGACCAACTATTAGGGTAGTACTCTTAGATTGCTTGCTCAAATATAAACTATTTTCACACTCCTTTCAAAAACAAAGGCTACGCTTTTAAGCTAAAGTCCTTTTATTAAAAAAAAAATCTTTTCAAACAAACGAAAACAAACATGAGCAAAGCAAACTAAGAGCCCGTAGATAACTACGGATGAAAAGGGTGCTTACACCTTCCCTTTTCATAACTTACCCCCGAGCCCGTTTTCTTTTTAAAAGGTATTTTTCTGTACTTTTTACCTTTCCTAAAATTGGACAAAATAAAAGTCGGTGGCGACTCTTGCTCACCGCAACATTGGTTGCTTTAAAAAATAAAAGTCAGTTCACCGAGTTACAATTAATAATATCTTTTTATAAATCAAATTATAAATTTAAAAAGTGATAATAATTATTGCCAAGCGTCGAAGATGCTCAGCAGTGCTTTTACTTCCAACAACATTAAGGCAACCCCCTTTTTCAGATGCTCTCATCTTCTTTGCATTTTCAGATTTTGCCATAAATTCATAACCCTCCTAATATTTAAGAAGTTTCTGAAAGATTTCTTCTCCTATCCAACTGGGACGGATGCCATGAAGTTTCCAACGCTTTCTAACACGTCGTAGCATGTCAGAAAGTCGTCTTACAGTTATGCCATAATAATTTGTTTAATCAGCCTCTCTTTCATTGGTTCCCACATACATTTTTCCTGCAATGTTGCATGACATTAAAATAAAATTTAGATAACTGTAATGAAAAAGTCATTTAAATAACAATAACTTAAACAATAAATTAAGTATACATGAAATTGCTTAAACCAATGTTCTCTATCATCGCCCTTAACATCTTTAAAACTCTTTATAAATGTTTTATAATTCTGCTGAATTATATAACTTATAACTTTAGCAGCAGTCCGGCTCGGCCCGAATCTAAACAACAATAATTTAATTAGCATTAATTATAAAGTTATTAAAAATGGAAACGTATACTTAAATAAAAATTGATAAATAAGAAACTTACGAGCTTCCTTTGGGCCAAATCCAAAATCTCCCCTCAATGATATGAATCTGGCTCGGATCATCATCCCCTAGAAGATCGCTCTTATCCAACTCATCATCCTCATCCTCCGCCTGATCATCATCCTGTGTGGGTGGTGGAAAACTAGATCCTCCGGTTTGCTGGAAGGATGGGGGCACATGTGGGAGATGTGGGATGTGACTAGTCTGTATGGGCGGTGGAAAACTAGATCCTCCGGTCAGCTGGAAGGATGGGGGCACATGTGTCTCCTGGAAGGGTGAGGACATCTATGTGTGCTGGAATGGATAACTAGGTGGTGGCATAACAAAAGATGATCCCCCAGCTGGGCTAAGAAAAGACAGACTCCCAGATGGAAACGGAGAGGAGAGTAGTAGCATAAAAGCCTGAGTACTGGCCATGGACATAGGATTAACCTGACTCTACAGGGGAGAACACATGGCCGACTGAGGTGACTGACATACTACTATTCATGGGAGTTAGGACTTCTTCTTACCACTATCACTCACACCTTTACCTTTTTTAGGTCGGGGTGACATTTTACCTATTTATAGAGAATACACAATTAATATATAATATATTCAATAGATGGTTCATTAAGTAAAATTACAAAAATATGTTCTCAACAACACATATTCATTAACACATTCAATATATAGTTCATTAAGTAAAGTTACAAAAACACATTTTCAACAACACATATTCATTATTCTAAATCTTCATGCTCGCCATCCAGATCATTCTCATCATCTGATGTGATAATGTCCTCGGATCCAAAATCTCTATGCTCTTCATCCACATTATTATTAACCAATAATATAGACAAATCAACTAGATGCCCCTCAACCATTGTATCAGACAAACTTGTAGTTTGTTCATCTGCAATCACATCATTAATCTGTTCCACTTCATCAACTTGGTAAGCAAGATCTTCCACTAGATCGTTTGTTTCAATATGACCCATCGGTTTTGTTTTTATTACAACACACCACCCTCGTTTACGTGGCACAAATGAAGGATAAGGAACATAATAAACTTGCCTAATATTTTGTGACATTATGAAAGGGTCATACTCTTTGTACCTCCGGTCCACTTGAATCTTAGCAGTACCATATGTCTTATCTATTTTTGTGCCTCTAGTTGGATCATATCATTCACAATAAAATAAGACAACTTATTTTCTGAGTCCAAGTAATTGTATACCAACTCGTAGATATGTTCAGCAAAACCATAGAAGTCATCTTCACCACCGTCTGTAACTCCTTTCACAAAAACAACATTGTTTATAGTCTTTTTGCCTTTAGTCCATGTATGAGTGTGAAATTTATATCCATTCACGAAGTATGTGTGCCATTCAAGGTAAACGCCTTGGTGTATCCCATACAATGCAGACAACCCATTTTGCCACGTGTACCCCAACCAGACAACATTCCATATGCTGGAAAGTCGTTGATGGTCCACATCAAGGCAGCTCGCATAGTAAAATTTTTGTTTACGGGATATATCATAAGTCAATTCTCCAATCCACAACCTCTTCAAATCATCAATTAAAAGATGTAAATACACATCAATTCCAGCTTTTGGACTCGAAGGTCCTGGAACGACGCACGTTAAAAACATGTATGGTTTTGTCATGCACATCCCAAGAGGGAGGTTGTAAGGGGTTACTGTTAGAACAAGATTTGTTCTGATCAATTATCTTAGTTTTGATGATAACAATAATATGAATTTTGCTTAAGATAATATGGTACTCTAATCCAATGCAATTTCCTTTTCAGGAAATATATAAAGAGTACGCATAATTCAGCGCTCAGAAGCTTTGTCTCAAAGGGTTCAGCATGCAACATCAGAACATGGTCTGGCAAGACATCAGAAGATGGTCGAAGCAGAATCAGAACATGGGTCTATGGAAGCATCAGAAGAACAAGAGAACAGAAGCACTGAAGTTCTGATGGTATCACGCTCAGAAGCACTTCAAGGTCAGAAGATCAGAAGATGCTATGCACCAAGCTGTTTGACTCTGATGATATTCAAACGTTGTATTCACAAACATCAGATCAGAAGAAAGTACAAGTGGCAAGCTACGCTGACTGACAAAAGGAACGTTAAAAGCTATTCTAGGCTACGTCAGTAGACACAGCGTGAACAAGGCTCGAGGTAGTTGACAAAAGCGTATAACATTAAATGCGATGCTGTACGGAACACGCAAAGCATTAAATGCACTCAACGGTGCACTCAACGGTCATCTTCTCCAATGCCTATAAATATGAAGTTCTGATGAGAAGCAAGGTTAACGATCCTGAACAAACAACTCAAAATTAACTTGCTGAAACGCTGTTCAATTCAAAGCTCAGAATCTTCATCTTCATCAAAGCTCACTACATTGCTGCTGTAATATATTAGTGAGATTAAGCTTAAACGTTAAGAGAAATATCACAGTTGTGATTATCGCTTTCAAGAAGCATTTGTAAACTCTTAGAATTGATTACATTAAGTTGTAAGGAACTAGAGTGATCGTGTGGATCAGAATACTCTAGGAAAGTCTTAGGAGTGAACTAAGCAGTTGTAACTAGAGTGATCGTGTGGATCAGTAGACTCTAGAAAAGTCTTAGAGGGTATCTAAGCAGTTGTTCCTGGAGTGATCAGTGTGTGATCAGAAGACTCTGGAAGACTTAGTTGCTGACTAAGTGGAGAACCATTGTAATCCGTGCGATTAGTGGATTAAATCCTCAGTTGAGGTAAATCATCTCTGCGGGGGTGGACTGGAGTAGTTTAGTTAACAACGAACCAGGATAAAAATAACTGTGCAATTTATTTTTATCTGTCAAGTTTTTAAAGCTACACTTATTCAAACCCCCCCCCCCCTTTCTAAGTGTTTTTCTATCCTTCAATTGGTATCAGAGCGCCGGTTCTAAGGTGCAAGCACTTAACCGTGTTTAGAAAAGATTCAGGAAGAGAAAAACGCTTCAGTAAAAGATGGTTGATGAAAGTGAAAAGTCTACACCTACACCTGCATCTACATCTGGCTCTGCTGAGCAATACAACGGTAACAATGGTTATACTAGACCGCCAGTATTTGATGGTGAAAACTTTGAATACTGGAAAGATAAACTGGAAAGTTACTTTCTTGGTCTAGATGGTGATCTATGGGATCTTCTGATGGATGGTTACAAACATCCAGTAAATGCCAGTGGCGTAAAGCTGTCAAGGCAAGAAATGAATGATGATCAGAAGAAGCTTTTCAGGAATCATCATAAATGCAGAACTGTTTTGCTGAATGCTATCTCTCATGCTGAGTATGAGAAGATATCTAACAGGGAAACGGCCTATGACATATATGAGTCCTTGAAAATGACTCATGAAGGAAATGCTCAAGTCAAGGAGACTAAAGCTCTAGCTTTAATCCAGAAGTATGAAGCCTTCAAGATGGAGGATGATGAAGACATTGAAAAGATATTTTCAAGATTTCAAACTCTTACTGCTGGATTGAGAGTTCTTGACAAGGGATACACCAAAGCTGATCACGTAAAGAAGATCATCAGAAGCTTACCCAGAAGATGGGGTCCTATGGTGACTGCATTCAAGATTGCAAAGAATCTGAATGAAGTTTCTCTGGAAGAGCTTATCAGTGCCTTGAGAAGTCATGAAATAGAGCTGGACGCAAATGAGCCTCAAAAGAAAGGTAAGTCTATTGCATTAAAATCCAATATCAAGAAATGCACTAACGCTTTTCAGGCTAGAGAAGAAGATCCTGAAGAATCAGAATCTGAAGAAGAAGATGAACTGTCCTTGATTTCCAGAAGGCTAAATCAACTCTGGAAGACCAAGCAAAGGAAGTTCAGAGGCTTCAGAAGTTCAAGGAAATTTGAACGTGGAGAATCTTCGGATGAAAGAAGATTTGACAAGAAGAAGGTCATGTGCTATGAATGCAATGAGCCTGGACACTTCAAGAATGAATGTCCAAATCTTCAGAAGGAAAATCCCAAGAAGAAGTTTCATAAGAAGAAAAGTCTTATGGCAACCTGGGATGAGTCAGAAGATGATTCAGACTCTGAAGATGAGCAGGCTAACTGTGCGCTGATGGCTACAGAAGATGACGGATCAGAATCTACATCAGAATCAGATTCTGAAGAGGTATTTTCTGAACTTACTAGAGATGAGTTAGTTTCCGGTCTAACTGAACTTCTGGAACTCAAGTCTCAGATTAGTCTCAAATACAAAAATCTGAAAAAAGCTATTTGAATTTGAAACAAAGAAGCTTGAGTTGGAGAATTCTGAATTAAAAGAAAAACTTTTAAAATTATCCAATAATGTTGGATCTCCTTCTGATTCAGAACAATCCACTCCTAGTCTAAACCATATTCTGAAAGAATATGATTTAAGTTTCAGGAATTTCTTATCTAGAAGTATTGGCAGAAGTCAGCTAGCTTCTATGATTTATGCTGTGTCTGGAAACAAAAGAGTAGGCATTGGTTTTGAGGGTGAAACCCCATACAAACTTGAACCTGTTGATGAAATGAAATTCACATACAAGCCATTGTATGATCAGTTCAAGTATGGCCACTCTCATGATATTAGGCACACTTCACATGCTCAAAGCTTTCACATAACACAAACCAAAAAGCATGTGACACAACCTAGGAAATATCATGAAACTCACATTAAAAATTATCATGCTGTTACTCCTTCTGCTTACAATGTTAAACCTAAGTTCAATCAGAACTTGAGGAGAACTAACAAGAAAGGACCCAAGAAAATGTGGGTACCAAAGAAAAAGACTATTTCTTTTGCAGATTCTCTTGGTGACAAAGAAGATAAAAGTCAACATGACATGTCTCCTGGACTCAAGTTGATCTCAACACTTGAAGGGAAGAGAGACTGTCTTCCAAGTTCTGGTACTTAAATCTGTTGAAGAAACTTTGTCTGAAGGAGATCAGAAAAGATAGTTTATCAGTCTTGAAATCATCTTTTTTGTTTGTTTCTCAAGCAATGGTGTTTTGTTCTTGTGTATTCTAAATGCTCTAAATGCTACAGAATATACAAAATTGAAACATTGATTGTGGACGAATCAATAAACATCTGGTTTGACGATAAACTTGTTTCTGATGAATCAAAGAGCTTAAGAATTTCTGCAGATACAGTTTTGTCTTATCAGAAGCTGCAGAACAAAGAAGTGAATCTCCAGAAGCTGTGTACATCAGAAGTAATGGATCAGAAGATCATTCAGATTTATATCAGCACACTTCAGAAGGAGTGTTTCCAGAAGAGAAACTTGATCAGATCAGAAGCAGTGATCAGAATCTGAAGGCGTAAAGTCTATTCTGAAATTTACAGCTGTCATCTATTATCTGATGGTGAACACGTGTCTGTACGGTTAGTACAAAGCGTGCAGTTGAAAAGACGCCGACCTAGGTAACTGTTTTAAATCATTTCATTTACCACGTTCTCTCTCCTCACGTCACTCATCATTTAATAAAATTGATTTCTTTTGATTCTGGAACTGTTCAGTTTATATTTCTTATTATTTTCCATTTCAAATCCGTCTCTATATATTCTTTTCAAATCATTTCTTACATTTTTTTTCGCTCCCTTGTCTCTCTCTCTCCTTGCATTCTCTCGTTTGAAAAGTTCTTAGCCGTTTTCTAAAAACCCTAATCGAAAACCAAGTTCGCTCTTCTTGTTCGTTTTTGTTCATTCTGCATCCATGGCTGCCTTCTCATCCCAAAATGCTGAGTCATCTGTTCCTCATCATCTCCAAGAAGAAACTCTGCAACTCACTCCTGTTGTTGCATGCTCCATTCCTAAAGATGAATTGGAAGTTCTGTGTGAACTCATGGTTGACTTTGACAACATTGAAGAAAACCAATTTCACCTTAAAGAAGACATCATCTTTCAAGGATGGACCTCTTTGTTCGCTGAGTTCGTTGGTCCAGTTTATCCGGATCTTGTCAAGGAGTTCTGGGTACATGCTGTGGTTGCTCCAAAATCTATACTTTCTTTCGTCCATGGAAAGTTTGTCGTTATTACTGAAAACATCCTAAGAATGATGTTTGATCTGAAAAACCCTGAAGGGGTTTTTGAGCTTGATCAAAGGGCAGATATGGGAGATGTCCTATCCACTCTATATCCAAATGTCAAGAAAACAAAATACGTCAAGGAATTGAGAGATGTCTACAGAATCTGGGCAAAGATCCTTCTTGGGTGTTTCTACCATAGGAAAGCAACACATGCCTCGGATTTCATAAGTAATGATCAAAGGTATATTCTTTATTGCATTGCCACTCAGAAGAAGGTTGATGCGATTTACATTATCTTCAACCATATGTGGAAAGCAGTAAAGGATTCCAGAAACGCTTTCAGAAAAGAAAATGGTGGAACAATCATTCCTTTTGGTAGAATTATTACAAACCTTCTGGTGCATTCCAAGATTGTTGAGAGTCTGGAGTCTGAAGGTATTATCAAAAACCTTGCTGTCACCTCTGGAGTCTGTCTGAATGCTTTCTCTTTGAAGAAGATGAAAATAATTGACACTATCCTAAAAGTTCCTCAACCTCTAGCTGGAACAAGAATCAGAAGAAAACCAGTACTAGCTGACTTTGAAACCTTCTTCAATAGTGAGGTACCTGAAGTCAGAACTAAGTATCTGAAGTCACAAAAAGAGGATAAGAGTCTTAAAGATCAAGACAAAGGTGCTCCTATTAAAGTGAATCGTAAGAGGGAAGAAAGGACCAAAAGAAAGTTTGATCATCCTGCTGCTACCACCAAGAAAGAAGTGGTCCCAGAAGAAGTCATTGCAAAGGTTGCTAAGGCTGTCTCTGCTGATTTTGAGAAGAAAAAGAAGGAAGCTGAGAAAAAGAAGAAGAAGTCTAATAACAATGCTGAGATTGTTGGAGTTGTTGAGAAGAAGAAAATCGGAAAAAGAAAGATGATTCTTCAAGAATCTGATGAAGAAAATATCTCTCAAGAGGCTGAGAATCAACCAGAAGTTCTGGCATATGTCAGAAGGAAAGAAATCGCTAGCGGCAAAACAAAGATTTTTGAAGAGCCGAAGAGTAAGAAGCAGAAGAAGACTGAGGATGTGGCCAAAGCTTTTCTGAGAGGTTCCAAAGGTATATGCATCTCTGAACCTGATTCTGTTCCTGCTGTTTGTTCAGAAGCTGCACCAATAGAGGTTGTCCCTACACCTGAACCAGAAAAAGCCACATCAGAATCACCTGTCTTTGTCCATGTTCTTACACCTCCATCTTCTCCTATAACCATTCCTTCCTCTCCACCTACCATAAATCCTGTTCTGGATATACCACCCCTTCAAACCCTCTTTCCATCTCAACCTTCTCTCAATGCCACTCTTGAACATACTCCCCCCACCTCTCAAAACAATCCTTGTGATTCTCCTTTTCCAACCTCTGCATCACATGAGCAGCTGCTCCGTGATTGCAACTACACTCCCAAGCCTCGTCCTGAAGCTGAAGTAGTAGTGTTAGATTCTGATACTGAAGCAGAATCTTCTTATAGGTTGGATAGAGAACCTCATCCGTACTTCACTTCCAACCCTGCCTTTTCAAAAACCCAAATAAAATCCCGCCTTGTATATCCTATTGGTGTAGTTTTTGAAAACATAAAGAGGAATCTCAGAAGTATCTTTGATACTCTCAGAATTGCTGAAAGTTCTGGTTTGAATGATGTTGCTATGCAGAACTTCTGGAGGATCTTTCGCAGAGAATTAGATGCTCTGTTTTTAGAACTTCAGGAAGCCTGTGTAGCTGCTGCCCCACGGCCTCGTGGAATTCTGAGGAATTATGAAGACTTCTGGTTTGCTAGTCTCAAAGGAAGACATCTGTTGGAAGAGAAGCCCTTCTTGGATGAGATGGAACAATTAAGATTGGCTGCTAAAATGGAAGCAAATCCATGCAGGGATATGGTTATCTTCATTCCTGATTATCCTGTTCTGCTAGGAGATTTCAAGACTCTCTTTGACTTTCTGAGGGAAAACCCTTCTAAGAAAGACCCAAGCTTGGTCATTCCAGAAGTTGTTGACCCACCAGTAGTTGAAGGTCCTTCTGCTCCCAGGAATCTAGCTGCCATTCTTCAGGCTCTTGAGAATGGAGAATCGAAAATTCCTGCTGCAGAATATGGAGATGCTTCCATGCAAGAAGCAGATGCTGAAGATCATGTTGCTAAAACTGTTCCTGTTGAGGAAATCCCTGCAAATGATCTATCTATGGAAGCTGCAGATCAACATGCCATTCCTGTGGTTGAAAGCGGTGAAGCTTCTTTTGATGAATCTTCTCGTCTTGCAAAGACTCTGGAAGAAATTCAGAAAAGACAGGATGAGCAAAGCTCACTCAATGCTGAGTATAGCGCTTTCATGGTGAGGCAAGAAGGACACAACAATATGGTTCAAGAGATGCTGACCAAGATCTTGTCAAGACTAGGGCCATCTTAGATTGAGTCTGTGTTGTTTCTTTCTTTTCATTGCATCTGTTCTGTCTTTGTGCATCTGATCTTTCTTATCTTCATGTACTTCTGTACCTGCTGTTTGAACTTTAATGAAATCATCTTCTTCCTCCGTGTGTTTCGTTGGTTTATCTCTGAATCTTTTTTGTTTTTTGATGATATGACAAAAAGGGGGAGAAAGATAAATGATAAATGATTTGATTTAATCAGTTGCATTCACTAACAAGAACTGCAAGCTCTATATGGTTTAAGTGTTTTGCAGGTATAAAGAAATGAAGAGAATCTTCAAAGCAAACACAAGAAGCAAAACCATGGAAACTGAAGCAAGCTGAGTGCTGTCAAGCTTCAGGAATCAGAAGCACTGATAATAGAATTTGATCTATATTTGTCTATTTGATCTGACAAAATTCTATTTGCTCTGATACATTATTTTAGCCTATATGGCTCTGATACATATAATGTGTTCAAATATACATTTAATGTTCTAACTCGTTCATGCTGACTTTTGTCGTTTAGTTTTTTGTTCTGTAACATTTCAGGATGTAGAGATGCTCAGATGATGCTCTGGTACATTCAACAATGTTCTGATACAAATCTAGCATGAAGTGATGTTGGTAGAAATTCAAAGCTCTGAAGCTATCCGAGGGAAGCAGAAATCAGAAGCTGCGAAGGTTCTAAAGATCCAGAAAACTCAAGTTCTGAAGCTGTCCTAAATGGAAGCAGAAATCAGAAGCTGTGAATGTTCTGAAGATCAAAGAAATTCAAGTTCTGAAGCTGTCCTAGATGGAAGCAGGAGTCAGAAGCTGTGAATGTTCAGAAGATCAAAGAAATTCAAGTTCTGAAGCTGTCCTAGATGGAAGCAGGAATCAGAAGCTGTGAGTGTTCTAGGGATCTAAAGAAATTCTAGTTCTGAAGCTGTCCAATGGAAGCAGAAGTCAGAAGCTATGAATTCTCTGAAGACAAGAAGCTTATATGATCGTCTCTACCGAAATAATCAGGGAAGTCTTTTATTAAAGTTCTTCGAGTATTTATTTCAGGGGGAGATTATTTATCTCAGGGGGAGATTGTTAATCTCAGGGGGAGACATATTCATATGCTTATGCTATAGCTATGTAATTTGTCTTTTGCCGTCTATTCTTTCTGATCGCAAATTCATATCATTTATATATGTTTTTGTCATCATCAAAAAGGGGGAGATTGTTAGAACAAGATTTGTTCTGATCAATTATCTTAGTTTTGATGATAACAATAATATGAATTTTGCTTAAGATAATATGGTACTCTAATCCAATGCAATTTCCTTTTCAGGAAATATATAAAGAGTACGCATAATTCAGCGCTCAGAAGCTTTGTCTCAAAGGGTTCAGCATGCAACATCAGAACATGGTCTGGCAAGACATCAGAAGATGGTCGAAGCAGAATCAGAACATGGGTCTATGGAAGCATCAGAAGAACAAGAGAACAGAAGCACTGAAGTTCTGATGGTATCACGCTCAGAAGCACTTCAAGGTCAGAAGATCAGAAGATGCTATGCACCAAGCTGTTTGACTATGATGATATTCAAACGTTGTATTCACAAACATCAGATCAGAAGAAAGTACAAGTGGCAAGCTACGCTGACTGACAAAAGGAACGTTAAAAGCTATTCTAGGCTACGTCAGTAGACACAGCGTGAACAAGGCTCGAGGTAGTTGACAAAAGCGTATAACATTAAATGCGATGCTGTACGGAACACGCAAAGCATTAAATGCACTCAACGGTGCACTCAACGGTCATCTTCTCCAATGCCTATAAATATG
Organism: Vicia villosa; assembly: GCF_029867415.1. Taxonomy (NCBI): domain Eukaryota; kingdom Viridiplantae; phylum Streptophyta; class Magnoliopsida; order Fabales; family Fabaceae; genus Vicia; species Vicia villosa. The sequence continues at coordinate 38,952,976 of NC_081185.1, read as the reverse complement.
AAGTTCTGATGAGAAGCAAGGTTAACGATCCTGAACAAACAACTCAAAATTAACTTGCTGAAACGCTGTTCAATTCAAAGCTCAGAATCTTCATCTTCATCAAAGCTCACTACATTGCTGCTGTAATATATTAGTGAGATTAAGCTTAAACGTTAAGAGAAATATCACAGTTGTGATTATCGCTTTCAAGAAGCATTTGTAAACTCTTAGAATTGATTACATTAAGTTGTAAGGAACTAGAGTGATCGTGTGGATCAGAATACTCTAGGAAAGTCTTAGGAGTGAACTAAGCAGTTGTAACTAGAGTGATCGTGTGGATCAGTAGACTCTAGAAAAGTCTTAGAGGGTATCTAAGCAGTTGTTCCTGGAGTGATCAGTGTGTGATCAGAAGACTCTGGAAGACTTAGTTGCTGACTAAGTGGAGAACCATTGTAATCCGTGCGATTAGTGGATTAAATCCTCAGTTGAGGTAAATCATCTCTGCGGGGGTGGACTGGAGTAGTTTAGTTAACAACGAACCAGGATAAAAATAACTGTGCAATTTATTTTTATCTGTCAAGTTTTTAAAGCTACACTTATTCAAACCCCCCCCCCCCTTTCTAAGTGTTTTTCTGTCCTTCAGTTACAATAACTGGCCAACAAGAATTTGCACTTCCCGACGCTTGAACATAAGGAGCAAAACCATCTGAGAATAATCCAAGTCTGATATTTCTAGGTTCTACGGCAAAATCAGGATATATTCGATCAAAGTGCTTCCATGCCTCGCCATCAGATGGATGCCGCATAGTGCCTGTACTTGTTTTGTTTGTATGATGCCATGACATTTGACTTGCACTGTGCATTGAAGCAAACATTCTTTTTAACCATTGTATTATTGGAAGATAAAACATGAAATTTACTGCTACACGGTCTTGATTAGTGTTAATGGCTCTAATGCGAACTTAATATCTTTGACTCATACAAAACTTACATTCCTCCTGTCGCACAGTCGTGAAAATCAGACAGAGTCGCCAATAACATATTTACCCTAAAAGGGAAAGGAACGCCAGCAAACCTAAAACGAATAAGAATGGTCTCACGATCAGAGAAAGGGTACGGAAGACGGTTACGCAAGGGGAAGGTGCTAGCACCCCTCGCGTCTGTGGTACTCCACAGGATCCACTTTTTCTAGTTTCTATTCTATGGGTGTGTGTTAACTACGTCTATCAGCTAAACTAGGAAAATAAAAGGATTATAAACAATATGGGAGGAATAAAGTTTTTTAAATAGTTGTGCTCGCTTAGGTCTCGCGACCTAATGCCTACGTATCCCCTTATGAGGAATCAGAGCGCCGTAGTTCAGCTCATGTTATTGTTTGTTTGTTTTTTTTAGTGGACGAAGTTACGTTCTCATTCTAGCATTAGGATAGCAGCTCGTTGAGTGGAGTCTTATGCGTTACCTATTTGCGATCAAAATGAAGCAACGTGCCCGATTAAGAGGAAGAATGCCCTAAAGGTGAGAGAGAGAGAGAGAGAGAGAGAGAGAGAAAAGAGAATTGGTCTGTATTTTTTGGTGTAATTCCATGATGAACAAAACCCACTACAAGGCTTCGCACCACTTCCTCACTTTGTTTTGATTTTGAACATTTATTAGGCATTTTAGGTGTTTTTGGTTAGGTGTCTTTTAAGGGGAATTTATTTGTGACTTGAATCATACCAAAAAGAGTTTAAGTATTTAGAGAAATAGACCATGGTCTACACCCCAATTATTTCCCTAAGTAGTAGTCAAGAAATAGACCAAGGTCTACACCTCAATCATTTCTCTCCCACTAAGTAGAAAAGAAATACACCAGGGTCTACACCCCAATCATTTCTTTCCCACTATAAAAGAAGTAGTAGCATGATCCTCGTCGGTATTTATTAGGTGTTTTTAAAATTGAAAAAGAAAAAAGAAAGGGAATGTAGTCTAATTGTAGAAAGGGGAATTTCTAAATCTTAAATTGTTATGTTATGATTCTACTTAAAGATTTATAGGATTTTAATGGGAAATGAATACTAGCCTAGTTTATATGTGAAGATTTACAAGTCCTAAAATCTAAGAGAACATACAAAGGAGACAATATTAAAATCTAAGTCACAAATCAATCAAAAATCAAGATAATTGCAAGTATCAAAATCAAGCAAAATTCACATTCAATTAGCATAGAAAAAAGTCATGAAAATGATTTGCAAAATAAGAGCAAAATAACCTAAAAAAATCTAAGATATTTTTTATTAGATTTATGTACGAAAAGCCCATCAAGAGCTAAAGGATTTCACTCCTAAAAATTAATAGAAAGCTAACAAAATTTTATATAATTTTATTGTATATATGTATATTGCCTAAAAGTACTAAGTGAAACAAGTCCTCTTATGTGAACAAATAGTGTGACACAGGGGCTACAACGCCTAAAATAGAGTGTACACGCCAAAAATGGCGCAGGCCCAATAGATAATTTTTGTTATTCATTCTTCAGCACGGCCAAAAACGGATGTTATGGGCCACATAGGGGTATGAAGCCCAAACTGGGCGTACCAGACTCAGTAATGAGAAGCCCAACAATATTGTTTTGGTAATTTTCAGATTTTAATAAAAAAGAAAGAATAATTAAACTAAAAGAAAATTAGGGTTCATAAGTTATGACCCTTCAAATTCTCCTTCTCCTTCGTTCATCGCTCTCATACAGACACCGGAAATCGCTCCGCCGTGCCGGAGGCGGCAGAGCTCACCCAATCTCACAATTGATCACAAAATGTTGTAGGCAAGTTGTCTTTGCATTGCATTTGAGTCCAACATCATTTTTACGAAGAATTCCAAACACTGATCAGGAACATTTCAATTTGACTTGGCCGCCAATAATCTCACACACATTGGTAACTTTGAGTCAGACGACCCCTCAAACAACGGTGTATTCATCTCGTTCAACAACTGATAAAATCTCTGCGCTTCCTCATTCGACAACTCTTCCCCATCAAAATATTCAGGTTGATCATAGGTCACGTTCACACCAAAAGCATCCTCAACCATGTCACCAATCAGATTAAATTTTTCCTCATATTCCATAGGCGGTCTTTCCTCATATTCCATAGTCGGTCTACTACTTGAAGCATGCGTATTGCTAGTCTCTGCTACTTTACTCGACAATTTTTCACCATTAAACGTCCAAACTCAATAATTTTCCATGAAACCCCTTTCATGAAAATGCCTGACCACTTTCTCTGGGTCACTAATTATAGGTCTACATCCACATTTAAGACAAGGACACCTAACTCCTCCTTCGCTTCGACAACATTCATGAGCAAACACCCACGTGATAAACCCATTAACTCCTACTATAAAATTGGGTTTAAGTGCACGTCTTTCTAGTTTCAATCCATCGTAAACTACAATAAAACCAATAATAATCCATACTGCACATATATCCAATCATTGTCTTTTTAGTAACTATAATTAAACAATTAACTATATATATATATATATATATATATATATATATATATATATATATATATATATATATAAAATAAACATATGATAACTATATAAACATATAATAAACATTTTTTAAACAAAATACTACTTCACACTATTTTGTTCTTAACGAACTATGAAATATAATTCTATTCTATTTTATTTTATAAAATAAAAAATATATACTATTTTTTTAATATATTCAGTTTTTTAATATATTATTTTTTTTAAAGTTATATGATAATCTTTTTTTTAAAGTTATAAATAATATATTGAGTTTTTAAAGTTATAATATATAAAATAATCAGTTTTATATCTTCTAAAATATTAAATAAAAAAATTGTTTTAACAAACTTATATATAATAATCTGTTTTAATAATATATATAATAATATGTTTTAATAATATATATAATAATCTGTTTTATTATTATATATAATTTTATTTTTTTTAGTCTGTTTTAAATATATTCTAAATTATTTAATCAAAAATTCGTTTTAATAAACTAATATATAATAAGCTTTTTTAATAATATATATAATTATATGTTTTAATAATATATATAATAATCTGCTTTATTAATATATATAATTTGTTTTAAATATATTCTAAAATATTTAATCAAAAAATCGTTTATCTATATATATATATATATATATATATATATATATATATATAAAATCTATTTTAATAAATAACTATATTCTTTTTTAAAGCTACATTTTGTATTCAATATCATCCAAAATATAAAACAAATTATAAAAAATAAAAAAACATCTATATCATATACATTATTTTTATCAACTCCTAAACATATATTATCAACTCCTAAACATGTATATCATATAATAAAAACATTTATATCATATATATTATTTTTATCATATATATTAAATTTATAAAAAAAAACAAAAATACCTCTTCTTCTTCTTCAACCCTCTTCCTTCTTCAATCTTCTTTTCCTTCAACCCTCTTCTTCTTTAGTCTTCTTCTCCTCAAAACCTTAAAAAAAATTAAAAACATAAATTAACAAACAGAAGTATCCATTGATGCAATTATAAAAGTGAAATCATCAAAATTTATGTATGTAATTTACCTTTAATACAAGAATGGAAGAAATTTGGGGAAAAAAATTTGAAATGATAATGTATATGAAAAATGAGTTTGGGTTTGTGTCTGCAATGAAAGAAGAAGAGTTTGTGTTTGCAATGAACGAAAATGAGTCTGGGAGGGAGAAAGAAAAAGCGTGCGCTTATAAGTCAATCAGCAGTGTGAATTTCACGTCGCAACCTTGTCACGTGTAATTCATGTAACACCCTTCTAAAATCCCGTGGAATATATTAAATAATTCAGAGTAAACATGAAACAAGGATGTCACAATTCAAAATAAACCACATATCATATCAATTGTCATGCTTCACGAGGAACGAAATGCCATTTTTAATAAACCATGTTCAACACAGCAAAATTAATTTAAAAACTGATTAACATGACTATCAGTTAGAAACACCAATCACCGCTTCATAAACCAAATAAACATAATCCAACAAAACCAATTGAACTGAAAGTATAACCATCAACTTTAAAAACAAGTGTTCCCCAGTGTTACAAATCAAAGCATGACACCGACGCTACAACTAGACGGACTAGCCTATAAGCTATGCTCACCAAAGCCAAAAAACTACTTCTCCTCAATCTGAAAAATGTCAACAGTAAGGGTGAGACATTTCACAATTAAACTATATTATAAGTTCATAACGACAAAATATCATCAACATATTATTCACCCAAATGCAATGTAGTTAGATATTCAAAAAATATTCACCAATCAACACAAAATACAATCAACTACATCACCATGAAATAACATTGGAAATCTTCTAATCATGTTATAACAATATAAATGCAATGCACTGACACTATGCATTTGGTACCAATTCCTCATGGGATTAACCCATCCGACCGATCTAAATATCACCGAGATACGGCCCTGCTAGCACTAATTCCACACAATGGGAATTATGCCATCCACTGATCCAAAACATCACTGGAATTCATCCATCAAATGATTATGAATGCATGCAAAACACCTAACATACTTACCATCATCACCAATCACGATGAACAAATCATCTCAACACCACATCACCGAATTTATCATGTTCATGTTCAACATTATTCAATAATCAAATATACATAATCACACTTAATATCATATTAATATCACCTCAATATCATAACATATCATTACCATATTATCACATTGTAACATTTAACAATACATGCACACAATGTATAACTCACCAACATAATTAAATTGGAATCTTTAAATTAAAATCGGGCCACTGCCCATATCACCATTTTATCACATAAATTATTTTATTAGCCTTACAATGCCCAAAACGGCACTTGAAACGGACCTACGGCTCAAAAGATGCGAAAAATAAAAGTTGCAAAACTGGGCTCATTCGCCGGCGCCTAGACTGGCTCTCCCGACGCTCTAAGGCAGTAACGTGACATCCCTTCGCCCGCTACGCTCGCCCGACAGAGATGTGTGGGCGCACGCTCGCCCGGTGCTCCGCATTAGAACCAGAATTTCTGTTGTCTGATTTTGGCATCCCTTTTCTCCCAATTCCAATCCAATCACACCAAAAAGATCCCCATACTAAAACATCACCAAATAACATATCCTAACACAATTCTAACACTTTTTAGGGGTCATTTAACACCAAACACATTCATCATTCCATCAATTTCATCAAATCACTCCAAACAACCTAAACTTCCAAAACCCCAAAAATCTAAACATTCAATCGACATGAACAATACACATAACGTCAGTTCTATCATATCTAAACTAATAATATAGGCTAAATGGATTGTCACCCCTTACCTTAGACAAATGCCCTTGAATGTTCTTCTCCTCTTCTCTTGGTTATTTCACGTTCTTTTGCTATTCTCCTCTTTTGCTTTCTATTTTCTTCTTTTCCCTTATTTCCTTGTTTTATGAAAATAAAATAAAATCCAACTTTAGTAAAGGCCTAACACTTAGCACCTCCCCTCTACTAATCACGAAACAGGCCCAACAACATTATTTTCACAATCTCTCCAATTATCCAATAAAATACCAAATAATCCAAATAATTAATTTAAATTCTAATTAAATTAAATAATGGAAAATATGGGGTGTTACAATTCACGTCGCAACCTTTCCAACGGTTATAAATAATTTTTTCTCACTACAAAAGCCTGCATCAAGTCAGCCTTAATTTTTTTACTAAAGCCTGCTAAAATTTGGCAACGTGAATACCTCGTCACTACTACAATTTTGAAAATTTTTAGACTGTCCCCATGTGAATGTCCCCGCCTATTTAGTTTTTTATATAAATTTCAGGGTTGCGACGTGATTCTCCCGTCACAACGATTTTTTTATAAATCAAAACCTAACACACAATATTTACGTTAAGTTTGATATTTTAATATTTAAATTTTTAGTGACGTGATTATCACGTCGCAACTGCCTTTTTTTTTATCCTCGTGATAATCACGTCACTACTTCACGTGGCTAGAGAGCACATTTCTTGTAGTGTATGTTTGCGTTTGATGAAGGCTTAAGCCTTGTGGTTGCATAATTGTTGTCGTTGATGTTTAGCTGATGTTGTTGCATTTTATGACGTCGCATTATTGAGTCGCATACATTGCGTTTTTACGATGGCCTGGATTGGCAAACACGTTGGCCTGGATTGGCAAAAACATGTGAGTTTGGATTGGCAGAACTAAGATGGCCTCAATCCTATTGTATGGATTGAGTGCACTTTGTGATGAATGTGTATGCCTTGTTGATGCCTCTATTTATTGGCAATTTTGTGATGAGGTTGTATGCCCTATTGGTACCACATGCATTTGCATGAATGATGATGAGTTGTTTGATGATGAATGATGATGAGCTATTTGGTGATGAATACTTGTATAATCGATGATTTGATGATGGATTAGATGTTGTAAAATAATTGTATACTACGTGTTAATAAATGACCTGGATGTGTTGTGAAGTGGTGAATCGTGTATGGCTTTATTCTCATATACTTGTTATCATACGCTTTTTTATATTGTTATGATATCTCACCCCTTCTGTTTGAATATTACTCCGATATTGGTAACATGCAGGTAATCTGAAATAGCTTGAGATTGAGGTTAGCCGAGGAGATTGTCTCATAGTGAGTAGAATGAGTCGGAGTTAGCTCTTATATGTAACACTGGGGTTAATTGCGTCTGTTTTGTTACGGTGGGAGTAAAACCCTTGTAGAAATCCACTTTATTGTATTTATTTGATGATGTTTGTTGAATATTGAATTATGATGATTATAACTTATGTTGAAGAGTTAAGAGTAAATATTGTTGATGTTTTTCAACTGCGAGTAAATGAAATGAAGTTTAGATATGATGAATATATAATTATGTGTCGCATATCTTGTTATATGAGCATATGTGATGAATGAAGGTGACATCCTAATTGTCTAATTGTCTTAATTCCTTCTAATTGTCTTTGGGGCCTCAAACGGGGAATCCCCACAGGGATCCCTGATAACGGGGAAAAGTTGACATCCCTAATGTGATTATTTATCAACGATGTGGCATATCCGAGTATAAATATGCTATGTGGATGATTATTATGTGGTGGAAAACACACTTGACTAGCCAATGACGAACCTATATGTGTTGTTGTTGTTACTACGTTGAAATGTTAAGTGGCTGCTATGTTTGTTAACTGTTATATCGCAAAGATGTTTAATGATTAGCATGTGCATTTGGTTGGATTGTTGTTGTGTTATCATTATAGTTAAGTAGTAGACGAGGTATTGCTAAACATAACTTGGGGGACGAAAAGTAGAATGCGATAGCGGTATCTAGATTTGTTGACATCGAGTGAATTTTTGAGGACGAAAATATTCTAAGTGGGGGAGAGTCGTAACACCCTATTTTTCTCTATTCAATGATTTAATTTAATTTTGATATTTTGATGATTTATTGGATGAATTTTCTTTGATGTTATCTGATGATTGTGGTATCAAAGGGTATGTATCCTTAGAATAGAGGGTAGTGCCTTTGAATTAAAAGTTGAGAAATTAAATAAATATAATTAGTTCTAATTATTCATTTGATTTAATTCATTAGTAAATTAGATGATTTAATATGATTAGAATAAGAATTATTATTAAGGTTTAATAATAATAATAATAATAATAATAATAATAATAATAATAAGAGAGTAAATGAGTAAATAGTTAGTGGGCCTATGTTGTGTTAGCATGAGGAATAATGGAGGTGTGTTTATTAAGTCCATTAGTGAAGTTAAAAGTTAGTAAGGAGTTAAATAAAAATAAGAAAGAAAATAGAAAAAAATAGAGAATTTGGAGAGAACGTGAAAAGAGAAGGTTTTCGTGAAAGAGGAGAAGAGGCACAAAGAGGTTAGGGCAAGGATTCCATTGAAAGAGTATAGAACCTTCAATCCAAGGTAAGGGTGGGGTTCTAACTCTATAAGATTGGGTATGATGATTTGTATGTAGGAAGGAGTTTTGGGGTTTTATTGATAACTTAGGTTTGGTAGGGGAATTATATGAAATTAATGAAATTGATGTATGTTAGTGATGATTCTTGTTGATATATGTTGTATATGTGCTGTAGAACTTATATTGCATGAATTTTGATGTTGTTGTTGTGTTTTGTAAAATTCGTATTTTGACCATAAAAAGCAGAATTCTATGAAATTGATGAAGTTGTTGTATGTTAGTGATGATTCATGTTGATGTATGTTGTATATGTGTTGTAGAACTTATATTGCATGAATTTGACGTTGTTGTTGTTGTGTTTCATAAAACTTTGTATTTTGATCGTAAAACGAAGAATTTTATGAAACTGATGAAATTGATGTATGTTAGTGATGATTCTTGTTGATATATGTTGTATACGTGTTGTAGAACTTATATTGCATGAATTTTGTTGTTGTTGTGTTTCGTAAAAATTCGTATTTTGACCGTAAAACAAAGAATTCTATGAAATTGTTTAAATTGATCTTGTTGATATATGTTGTATATGTGTTGTAGAACTTATATTGCATGAATTTTGTTGTTGTTGTTGTGTTTCACAAAAATTCGTATTTTGACCGTAAAATAAAAAATTCTATGAATTTGATGAAATTGATGTATGTTAGTGACGATTCTTGTTGATATGTGTTGTACATGTGTTGTAGAACTTATATTGCATGAATTGTGATGTTATTGTTGTTGTGTATGTTTCTATGATGATGTTTTGCGATGACGAAGAAGTGATGGCCTATGTTGGCGTTTGATGAAGGTTTATGCCTTGTGGTTAGGGGTGGCAAAAAGGGTCGTCCGCCCCTCCTACCGCCCGCCCCGCCTTATGCCCGCCAAGTAAAATGGGCATCAAAATCATGTCCGCCCCGCCAAGATGGCGGGTTGGCGGGCGGCGGGCTTACCCGCCTATTTTTATTTATATTTTTTTAATAGATTAATATGCTTTTTTTTACCTTTTAATTAAACTTTTCACTTATATTTTAAAATAATTTTTTATAAAAGAATCTTTTTAACAAATTTACTCAAAAAAATATTACATATATATATAAATAAATGTATAAAATAAACCATCAAGAATTGCAATTACTAGAATTAACTAAAAAAATTGTGAGTTTTGGAGGAGGAGAGGGTTTTGGTGAGCGGCGGGCTTTGGCGGGGCGGGTATGGCGGGCGGCGGGTTTTGGCGGGCGTGGCTTTGGCAAGCGGCGAGCCTAGAATCCTAACCCAACCCGCCAATTTTTGGCGGGTGCGCGGGCGGCCTGGCGGGCCCTGGCCCGTTTTGCCACCCCTACTTGTGGTTGCATAATTGTTGTCGTTGATGTTTAGTTGATGTTGTTGCATTTTATGACGTCACATTATTGAGTCACATACATTGCATTTTTACGATGGTCTGGATTGGCAAACATGTTGGCCTAGATGGGCAAAAATATGTTGGCCTGGATTGGCAAAACTAAGATGGCCTCAATCCCATTGTGTGGGTTGAGTGCAATTTATGATGAAGGTGTATGCCTTGTTGATGCCTCTATTTATTGACAATTTTGTGATGAGGGTGTATGCCCTATTGGTACCACATTCCTTCGCATACTCATTGGTCTAGTTGAATTTTACATAATGATGAATGATGATGAGTTGTTTGATGATGAATGATGATGAGTTGTTTGGTGTTGAATACTTATAGAATCGATGATGTGATGATGTATTAGATGTTGTAAAATAATTGTATACTACCTGTTAATAAATGACGTGGATGTGTTGTGAAGTGGTGAATCATGTATGGTCCAGACCGGTCTGGACCATTTGAAAGACTTGAAATGAGATTGTGTTTTCTAATTCTTCGACAAATGTGAAAGAAGTGGAGGAGAAAAGTATTTTTGTCTCGTAAATAATTTCTACATAGATCATTAGGAAACTCTTGCTCCTTTTACATTATGACATCAGAACCCTATCATTTAAACTAATCATCAGTGGATTGAGATTTCGATTAAGTTGAGAGTGATTGTGATACCTTACTCTTCTTTTGATGGTCTATGATCCAATGTTGGTGGTTCAAGTGACTTGAGATCCAGTTTAATCCTTCTTTATGGTGTAGCTCTTAAAGGACGGTTTTTCTGGAGTTGACTTTAATTTGGGATTTTTTTAAAAAACTTTTTAGCTTTTTCTTCTATTTGTATATTTGTTTGATTTCTCCGTTGTAGTTTTTGATACATTTTGTGTTCTACTTGTTTGGTTATTATTAGTTTGCCTTTAAAAAATATTTGAAATTGTTTGTCGAGTTTATTTATTAATTAAAACATGTGCTGATTATATATCAAACTCATGCAACCCTTTCTTAAAAGAGTTTGTTAGGGAGCAAAATCTAAACCCTAACAAAACTAATAAAAACTCTAAAATTACAAGACAAATAAAACTATGCTAAGAAAATAAAAGATAAAGATAAACTTTGATTTCTTTGATACCCTAATGTCTCAATGAGACTACAATATATAATGTTACTAGTGGGTAACAAACTAAAAGGCCCAAATATTAATAAAAGCCCAATTTAATAACAACAAAAATAAAATTACTACTTATATAAATTCTTAATAACTTAAATACTAAATTCTACTCCCTATCATTACTCACCTCTTCAAAATCAACCTTGTCCTCAAGGTTGTAAATATAATATTCAAATAATCACTCCTTCAAGATCAACCTTATCCTCAAGATTGTAAAAATAATGTCCAAATAATTTTTTTTTTCTTCTGAGGATCCCACAACATAAATTGAGAGAAACTAGCAATTACTACTCGAACAATGAAACATTTAGCCATGCATACTGCAAAAGAAACCCAACCTAGTAGCTTCTTAGGAAGATATATCAGCTCTTTCAACATTTCACAATTATTATCATTTTCCAAAACAGCAGACATGTGACCCTCATATAGACCAATATGTCCAAACAACTTATCCTTCCTAGAAAACATGGTCCCACATGAGCACTTCCACCTACAATATCCACCATACTGTTTCATATGGCTCTTCAAATCCAAAAGCACCGAATACTTCTTCTTATGACACCGATCACACGCATACATCTTCGGATAATGACTCCGTTTGAAACAATTCTTAACACATATCATTGATTTCAACGCCTTGAATTTTCTATGCTTCTTGTTTTTGTGACATCCTTCAAACTGACATGAGAACCGCCTCGAACCGCGTTGTGTGTCGCCGTAGTCGAAAGTCTTCGCCAACGCTTCAGGTGTCTTGACATCGTTCCCGTGCGCTTGCATGTGCATTCGGAGATTCGCGTCGCGCTTGAAACCTTTCCTGCAAATCCCACAGAACTGGGGATGTTCCGCGAGCAGTTCCACGGAGTCGAGCTCCACGATTTCGTGATCTTCGTTGGAGTCATCAACCGTGAGGTAGTTGTTGTCAGGAGGTTCGGTTTTTGAATCGAGCATCTGTGGTTCTGGTCTAAGGCTGAGACTCGTCTGTGGGAGGACGGAGGATGCGAGAACGGTGAGGTTTTGAGAGTAAGAGACGAGTGCGGCGTCGTTGACTATGGTGCGGTTAATGGAAAAATTCACAAGTGATTGGAGAGGATCTTGAGAATATGTTGAAGAAATTTTGGCTGAAGAGAGGACATAACGTGGTGAGGCTGTACCTTGTATTGTTGGAGAGTGGTAATCTTTTTCCATGTTTCTTTGAGTGTTGTGAGAAAAGTGACAAAGTTGGGGGCGAGTGCCTTTGAAAAGCTGACGCACTGTATATTATTTGTCTTGTAGTGGCAAGGAGTTGGTTCCAGCTGTAACGTTATTTCTGTTTTGGGGGACCACTTACTCTCCATACCATGCAAACTTGGTGGAATAAGAAAATTAAAACAAAACACGTGTTGTACAATGGATGGATGGTAAGTGTTGACACGAATTGTGTTTTTAATAGACGAGTGAGATTTATTATGATGAAAGAGATGTTGATCTGATGGTGCGGAGATAATCTTTTTTTGTAAGGGAATAAAGAGTGGTGACAAAAAGGACAGAAAAATTGCATACCTTGGTTTTGACGAAATGGAGGAGAAATCTTCATACGGTGGTTTCGGTGGTGGTAACTGAAATGAAATTATATTCGGGGGTTTTAATGGTGGTTTCAATGAAATTGACAGTGGTAGTAACAGTGTTGTTAAATTGTTGTTTTCAACGGCAGTGGTGTTGTCTTTACCGATGATAGTTGTGATATTTCTTTCTCTAAAAGTTGCTATGATGTTAGCGGATTTTTGCACAAGAGGAATAACATCATTCTTTGTTTCTTCATCAATTTCTTCTTCTTTGTCTTCTGTGGCTGCCGGAATGCTCGCTGGAGTAGACACCGGAAATTTCGCCGGAAAAATTATGTGTGAACCAGAATTTTCTTTTTCTTCTATCTGTTCCTCTACATTTCTCTTGAAAGCATATTTTTCTTTAAATTTTTCTTGTGACTTTTTCAGTGAATCAGAAATATTTTGAATCTGTTCCTTCAACTCCTCTCTAGATTTGTTTTGGATTTTATGAGTTTCAATCAAATATTGTTTTAGAGTTTCCAGATCTTGGTAAAATGTTTTTGATTGTGAATTGGGGTTTTGAGGTTGTTGTTGATATAAAATGTATGGGTTATGTGAAGGTGGATATGATGTGTATGGGTTAGATGATGTAGGTGGTATAGTTGTGACAGTTGAGTAACATGGAGAAATAGAGTGATATGGAGGAATGAAAGATTAATAGTATAGATTTGCCATGGAAGGGTTGAAGTTCAAGGATGAAAGCACCAATTGTTAGGGAGCAAAATCTAAACCCTAACAAAACTAATAAAAGCTCTAAAATTACAAGACAAATAAAACTATGCTAAGAAAATGAAAGATAAAGATAAACTTTGATTTCTTTGATACCCTAATGTCTCAATGAGACTACAATATATAATGTTACCAGTGTGTAACAAACTAAAAGGCCCAAATATTAATAAAAGCCCAATTTAATAACAACACAAATAAAATTACTACTTATATAAATTCTTAATAATTTAAATACTAAATTCTACTCCCTATTTGCTTTATTAACACACTTGCCCCACTTGCAACCATTATGAACCCTTTCAAGACACACTTTAATTTTGGAGTTATCCTGATTTGCCAACCAGTTGTATCAAGTTAATTAGTGCATGTGTTTTATATTAACTTTATACTTTTCCGGTGGACAAAGGCCCGTTAGTAACGCCGCATAAGTTCCTTGTTGCACCATGAATGAGCAAACAAAATCATCAATAATCACTTAATAAAACCTTTCCCCTGCATACTACTATGCGTGTCTCCCTCATATGCATCATGCATGCAATGATAGTCCCTTTTTTTCCTCAATACGCTTAGACAGATAATGGTATTTGGTCAAAACCTTCATTGATTATTGCATGTGGCACTAATTAAAATCATGTGTAATGTTTATTGAACAATAGATGATGTAGATATTAATTAATTAATTATCATCTTCATTTAGCTATAATAATTAATAGCTAATCCATCATTATCGTTAATGCTAATGAGAATTATACTATTCTTTTCACCGACCATCTTAATTAAGTAATCTTAGTGTTCTTTATTGCAACCCTAGTTGTGCTTTCTATATAAGAACCATTACCCATGTCATTTCATATTCAACCAATTATAAGCTTTGAAAACTCTCTCATTTGTTTGTCAAAATATAATTTATCTTTTGCTCTCAAGCTTCACATATCATCAAAGAAAAAGATGGCACAGCTAAACCTAACAATCATGGTCATTTTCCTCTCAATATTCTCATGTCTTGCACGAAAAGAACCATCATTAGCCCGTCATAACTCTCAAACTATTCAAAATAAAACCCAAACTCAAACTCAAACCCAAACCCGAACAAAAACAATGGAGTACATAGAGTCCTCGTGCCAAGGAACCCGGTATCCAGATCTATGCATCCGTTCGTTAGCCTCATTCGCCAAATATTCATCCATAAACGGACCTGACCACTTAGCCCACATAGCCCTTTCAGTAAGCCTAGTCAAAGCACTTCAAACAAGAGGCTACTTGTTAAAAATTGTTAAAGAAATCGAAGAAATCAACAACGGTAGCCAACCTGGTTACGTGTACTTAACCATGCAAGATTGCGAGAAACAAATCAGCGATAGTGTTGATCAACTTAGCCAAGCGATTAAAGAGCTTCGTAGGGTGAACAAAGGTATGATTATTGATGATAAAATGTTGTGGCATATAAGTAACGTCGAGACATGGGTGAGTACTGCTTTAACAGATGCTAGCTATTGTGTTCAATCGTTTCCTGGTCATAGGATGAGTAAGAGGACTGCTACTATTAAGGTTAAGGCACAGAATGTTGCTGAGGTTACTAGTAATGGACTTGCTTTGTTTCATAGATATGCTGCTAAATATAGAGCAGCAGCAGCTGCTAGAGCTGCCAAGAAATTACCATAATCAATAGAATCTCAAAACTTTGGTTCATGTAGATGATCATGATACTTTCTTTTATGTTTTTTTTTTTTTTTTTTAATCTCAAGGTGAGATTCAATATAGTTTTTAACAAAGTGTGATATCAATTTTTTAAACTTTGGTTGTATAAATTAATGTATCCATGACAATAATAAAAGAAGTATTTGTTTGTATTGTCCAAGAAAAAGATTTTCATTAGATATCAATTTCTTTTTAGTTTGTCATTCAGATTAATTGGTTACTATGTTTGTCCCAAATTATAAGGATGATTTGAAGAAAAATAAGTCTCTATTAGAATAGATTTGTCTTGGTCCTAATAGGATCTTTTGATATTTTGACAATGACATTTTAAGAGAGCAATTTATTCTTGAGACTTTGCTTAAATCTACGTATACTGTAATTTATACCATCTAAAGCAAAGTCCAAGAAAAATATTCTTAACTCCAAAGTAAACTATTTACTATTTAATGAATAAAGCGGTTTTTTATAGGTAAAATATGAGTTTTCAAAAAGTTTTTGCAAGTAAAGAATCTCACTTTTTTGAATTGAAAGCATTGTGACATTAAAAAAAGTAGTTAATCATTCCACCCATGGTTTTAATTTGCCGATGAAATTGCAGATGCGGATGCGGATGCGGGTGTTGCATTTGTGATTAATGAGGATGCGGATGTGGGTGTTGCATTTGTGATTATTGTGGTTACTGCGATGCGCATTATGTCTGTTGCAGCGTGAATTTCGATTGAGTAATATTTGAAAGGCAGTGTTGAAAAATTTGAGTTCAAAGCCATTGGATTGACTTGACTCATTATTTCAGTGAAAGTCTCCACCGTACTTTATTGTTTCCAAAGGAATGAGAAAAGAGCGAAATAAACTCAAAAAGAAGTTTTTAAAGCAAAAACAACAAAAAAACTTAGATACGGGTGTTGACAATACAAGGGGAATGTGTTAGCACCCCTCATATATGTGGTACTCCACATGAACCTTTTTGAAAATCTGTGTAAAAAGAGAATTGTGTGCAAAGAAAGGGTTTTGTTTGATTTTTTTTTTAAATAAGCTCGGAAATACATTATATCTTAAACATTAGGATCATCATTTTCATCATAATCATCATGCATTTATCATTTGCTAACCAAAAATACAAAAATTGTTGTTTGTTGCTTGTGTCCTAAGACAGGAGACTCATCAAGAAGAAATTGAGCAAACTGGGATTTTGAGGCCCACAAAGAAGTTCAACATTCTTCTATGATTCAAAGATTTCTCCATTCAATATCAAGGCCCAAGGATAGGTCAATACAAGATCAATCACCTTCAAGTTCATCAGAAGCTCCAATTAGGGTTTTTGACCTAATTTCCACTAGAGGGTTGACTTTTAATCAGGAGATGGTTCCAAGACTCAAAATATGATTCAAGGGCATCCAAATCAACATTATAGTCCATTCACATCATTCATTTTGGAAAAAGTCAACTGTATAAGTCAACCTTTGACTTTTGAGAAAAATAGTCAACCATGGACTTTTAAGGGCCCAAATCATCATCATATGGATATTGAAGACATTTGATCAAAGAAAATTCAAAAAATTCATTAAGAATCAAAAAGTCAACAAAAAAATCAAACTAGGTTTTTAAGTGTATTTTGACCTAATTCATGGATCTCAAAATTTTGCTTACACTCTCAAAAATCTCCCAACATGAAAGTTGTAGATCTTGGCAAAACAAACAACTTATCACAATGAAACTTTTTTCAAAAAGTGATTATTTTGAGAGATATGGAATTAAGAAGATAATTTTCAAAGACTTAGAAAATGTTTCAAGTGTTTTACTTGGATTTTTTCTTAACTTTATGGTCATTTTTCTCAATGATCCAAAAGGAGTTTGAGGAAACTTTCAACTACTCATTTGAAGCATGTAACAAGGGCTTTCCAAAGAGTTAAGTAGCATGAAAATCCATGGCTCCATTCATGAGATATGATTTTGTCAATATGCCACCATGAACACTTGAAAATGAAGAAGAACATGAAGAAAGTGAAGAAGTTATGAACCAAACTTGTTCAAATTTGAAAGATTCCTTTCTTGCAGCCCATATAACTTGTTTAAGAGGCCATAATAAGAATATTACACACTCTTTAGGGCTATAATCCAAGTGCTTAAGCCACTAACCATTAAGTAGAGCAAGTCCAAAAGATGATTTCCCGCTACCCCATATTGACATGCTGGTGGATAGCACTGCTAAGTTTAAAGTCTTCTCATTTATGGATGGATTCTCAGGTTACAATCAAATCATGATGGCATTGAAGATATGGAAAAAACAGCCTTTATCATACCATGGGGCACGTTTTGCTACCGTGTGATGCCATTTGGTCTAAAGAATGCTGGAGCAACTTATCAAAGAGCCATGACAACTCTCTTTCATGATATGATTCACAAAGAAATTGAAGTTTATGTGGATGACATGATTGCCAAGTCTGCATTAGAAGAAGAACATGTGGGACACGTATTGAAGTTGTTCCAACGTTTGAGAAAGTACAAGCTGCGTCTGAATCCAAGTAAGTGCACATTTGCTGTCCGCTCTGGAAAACTACTAGGTTTCATCGTCAGCCAAAGAGGTATTGAGGTTGATCCCGACAAAGTCAAAGCCATTCAAGAAATGCCTCCTCCAAAAACAGAAAAAACAAGCCAGAGGATTTCTTGGACGATTGAACTACATCTCCAGATTTATATCCCACATGACTGTAACTTGTGGGCCAATCTTTATGCTTCTCCTTAAGGACCAAGAGTGTAAATGGACAGACGAATGTCAAAAAGCTTTTGAGAATATCAAAGAATACCTGCTGGAACCTCCAATTCTAAGCCCTCCAGTGGAAGGAAGACCTCTGATCATGTATTTGACCGTACTTGAAGATTCTATGGGATGTGTCCAGGGTCAGCAAGACGAGTCTGGTCGAAAAGAGTATGCCATTTATTACTTGAGCAAAACGTATACCGTCTGTGAAACAAGATATTCACTGCTCGAGAAAACTTGATGTACTCTTGTATGGGCTGCTCACCAGCTAAGGCAGTACATGTTGACTCATACGACATATCTCATATCCAAAATGGATCCAATCAAATACTTGTTTGAAAAGCTTGCGTTGACTGGAAGAATTGCCCGCTGACAGATGCTGTTATCAGAGTACGACATCCAATATCGTGCCCAAAAAGTCATCAAAGGAAATGTGTTAGCCGATCATTTGGCCTCCCAACCTATTGATGATGATCAATCTTTACAAGACGATTTCCCAGATGAAGAGATCATGTATTTGAAATCAAAAGACTACGAAGAACCTTTACATGGAGAAGGACCTGATCTTGAGTCCCGATGGGGTTTGATATTTGATGGAGCTGTTAACGCTTATGGTAGAGGAATTGGGGCAGTCATTGTCATGCCACAAGGTTCTCATGTACCGTTCACTACATCATGGAGCTAGAAGAAGCTATTGATCTTAGAATCAAGATTCTGGATGTGTATGGAGATTCCACTCTAGTCATTAATCAAATCAAAGGAGAATGGGAAATCTGTCATCCTGGTTTAATTCCTTACAGAGATTATGCCCGAAGACTGCTAACCTTATTCAACAAAGTTGAATTCCATCACATACCTCATGAAGAAAATCAAATGGCGGATGCATTGGCCACTCTAGCTTCCATGTATCATGTGAAGTTTCCAAATGAAGCTCCTCAAATTACAATCATGCGCTTGGATAGGCCGACTCATGTATTCACTGTTGAAGTTGTCACTGATGACAAGCCGTGGTTTTATGACATCAAAATCTTCTTACAAAAATAAGAGTACCCACCTGGGGCATCTAGCAAAGACATAAGAACTTTGAGAAGATTGTCTGGTAATTTCTTCCTGACTGGAGTTGTGCTCTACAAAAGGAACTTTGATATGGTATTGCTTAGATGCGTGGATAGACACGAAGCAAACCAGTTAATGCAAGAAATTCATGAAGGATCTTTTGGCACTCATGCCAACGGACATGCAATGAAAAGAAAGATACTGAGAATAGGTTACTATTGGATGACAATGGAATCTGATTGTTACAGATATGTGAAGAAGTGCCACAAATGCCAGATCTATGCTGATAAGATCCATGTGCCTCCGACGCTTCTCAACGTTATCTCCTCTCCATTTCCTTTCTCTATATGGGGAATTGATATGATTGGAATGATTGAACCTAAGGCTTCAAATGGACAACATTTTATCCTGGTCGCCATTGATTACTTCACCAAATGGGTCGAAGCTGCCTCTTACGCCAATGTTACTCGACAAGTGGTAGTAAGATTTATCAAGAACAATCTCATTTGTCGCTACGGCGTGCCCAACAAAATCATTACTAATAGTGGTTCTAATCTGAATAACAAGATGATGAAAGAGTTATGTGGTGAGTTCAAGATTGTGCATCACAATTCCTCTCCCTACCTTCCTAAGATGAATGGAGCGATAGAAGCTGCTAACAAGAATAATAAAAAGATTGTCTAGAAGATGGTTGTAACTTACAAGGACTGACACGAAATGCTCCCTCTTGCTCTGCATGGGTACCGTACTACAGTTCGCACTTCAACGTGGGCAACACCTTTCTCCTTGGTATATGGCATGGAAGCCGTACTCCCGATAGAGGTTGAGATTCCCTCCTTAAGGATCCTAATGGAAGCTAAGTTATCAGAAGCTGAATGGTGTCAAGCTAGATATGATCAGTTGAACCTTATTGAAGAGAAAAGAATGACTCCATTTATGCCACGGTCAGCTTTACCAAGAAAGAATGAAGAGAGCCTTTGATAAGAAAGTCAGACCTCAAAGATTCAAGTAAGGCGATCTCGTACTCAAGAAGATATTACCTCTTCAACCAGATCCCAGGGGCAAATGGACTCCCAATTATGAAGGCCCATACATTGTCAAAAGAGCCTTCTTAGGTGGTGCTTTGACTCTTACGACTATGGATGATGAAGAATTCCCGCGTCCCGTAAATACCGATGTGGTCAAGAAATACTTTGCCTAAAGAAAGAAAAAGAAAGAAGCTCACTAAGTTGAAAACCCGAAAGGGCGACTTAGGCAAAAAAGAGCGTCTCGTTGGACTGAAAACCTGAAAAGGCGGTCCAGGCAAAAATTAGAGACAATAAAAGAAAAGGAAAACATCCCGATGAATTGAAAAACTGCAAAGGCAATTCATGCAAAAATTAAGGAATATGGCTAGTAACCACATCCGGTATCACCTGACCATCCTGAAGATTTTATGAAGACTCTCAACCGACATCAGCGTACGCGTGATATTCAAAGTTGATAGGGAGACTAGTGATCATTGTATTTCTGTGTACCCTTTCCTGAAAAAGTTACCGTTTTCAAACTTTGTAATCCATGGAGTCTCGCCGTTCGCGAAATACCATTCCATTAATAAAATTTGAGCCTTATTTCATTTTTTGGAATTCTTATTTTATTCTATCTTGCAAAATTTTGTTTTAAATTAATAGATTTGAAACAAAGTCAAAAATTGTTTTTCAAAATAAAAAGATAGAACATTTTCTTAAGACTCTTAAATACATAAGAGAATGTTGACCTAAAATCCCCAGGAGAGTTGGTTCTCAAAGCAAGAAGCGAAAGCACCGACAGGTTTCACTTCTACAAAGCAGCTAGGTCTTGACACCAGTTGTCTCCAGCCAAAGATAGGTTTTCTTCTCGGAATGTGTTCCCCTTTTCAACGGATTTTCTTCTCAGAATGAATCCTTTGATAATGAAGATTGATTTGAAGAGTATTCTCTTCCCCTTCAAGATTTGCAACCCCAATAGAAGATATTATTTACAATCAAGCGAGTATATACCCTGGTGTTGTCATTTCCTAGTGTGGTCATCTTATTATGTGTCTGTTTTGTCAGTATGCACACAACACTCACTTATACACTCATGCATTCATGCATTATATATTCATGCACATCATTTGCATCTTGTCAATATGGTAAGCTTATTATTCCCCAAGCAATGTCTTTACTCCTTCCATTTAAGCGTCAGCTTTAGGCAGAAAGACCCGTAATTGTTATGTTTCCCCAGAGAGTTTGTTCCTCATGGGAAGATCTTGTTTCAGCTTATCCACCTGTCTATAGATAGGGTGAACCCCCATTTTGAGCTTGTTCCTCAATGGGAAGTGTCTTGTTTGGTGTCTCATTCCAACTCCGTTTTGGTTTGAAATTTGACTCCAGCAGATATGATTATTTGGATCAATGAATCCTGGATTCTCGGAGTGCATTTATTTTGCACGATTGAAGCTGTTTGTGGTTCCCCAGAAAGTTGGATTTATATCCCTAGCAATTACTATTGCAGTTATTACCTGACGAGAAGTCACGATCTCTTTATTTGAGCAGCTTGTGTGTCCCCAATTTCCTTCTTGAAGGAAGATGACAATCTCTACGGAGCAAGAAAAATATTTCCAGCAAAGAAGTTTTGGAATGATAGAAGTTTCACAATAGATGGTTGGCCTTCTCAAGATGATGAAGACAGTCTGTTGATGAACCTAATTTTGCAAGTAACTAGTCTCTCAGTGTAAGAAGACAAATCACTATAGAAGATTCACAATAGATGACGAAGACAGTTTATTGAAGAACCTAAAGAAGATTATGAATGGTTAGTCTCTCCAGCGTCGAGACAGTTCATGTTGAAGACTATGAATGGTTAGTCCCTCCAGCATTGGGACAGTTCATGTTGAAGTTTATTATTCTTTGTGAATGGTGAGTCTCCCAGCGTAGGAGATAGTTCATTAAGAAAGCCCATTGATTTCCTTCCCCAGCATGTGAAAGCAGCCCAGGGAGAAGAATTAACCTTGTTGTGTGTGAATCCATAGCTTGGTGTTGTGTTATGTGTGAACCCATAACATATCTTTGTCATTACGAGAGAATCCGTAATTGACCCCCTTTTTGTTCTAAGAGAATCCGGGACCCCTTTTAACCCTGTTCTACAAAATCTTGAGTTTACCAAAGTCTATCAAGTGTCAGGGGCTTTCTACCCTATGTCCCCAGTAGATCTGTTTCCTTCCTCCTAGTTTAAAGAAAGGATATTGTTTATTTGTCTATCCCACATAAAAAAAATCAAAAATATATATATGTTGCTTTCATATCATGCATGTGGGCTCTCAGGGTCCAAAATCGTGCTATCTTTTATATTTAAGTCCCTCCTACCATGCTGAGACGAAGATTCCACCTTCCCCTCATCAGGTATCAAGAACTTAAATAGGGGCATTTGTTGCATCCCAATTTTTGACCACTGAGATCCCACCATATCTTAAACATTAGGATCATCATTGTCATCATAATCATCATGCATTTATCATTTGCTAACCAAAAATACAAAAATTGTTGTTCGTTGCTTGTGTCCTAAGATAGGAGACTGATCAAGAAGAAATTGAGCAAACTGGGGTTTTGAGGCCCATAAAGAAGTTCAACATTCTTCTATGATTCAAAGGTTTCTCCAATCAATATCCAGGACCAAGGATAGGTCAATACAAGATCAATCACCTTCAAGTTCATCAGAAGCTCCAATCAGGGTTTTTGACCTAATTTCCACTAGAGGGTTGACTTTTAATAAGGAGATGGTTCCAAGACTCAAAATATGATTCAAGGGCATCTAAATCAACATTATAGTCCATTCACATCATTCATTTTGGAAAAAGTCAAATTTACAAGTCAACCTTTGACTTTTGAGAAAAATAGTCAACCATGGACTATTAAGGGCCCAAATCATCATCATATGGATATTGAAGACATTTGATCAAAGAAAATTCAAAGAATTCATCAAGAATCAAAAAGTCAACAAAAAATAAAATTAGGTTTTTAAGTGTATTTTGACCTAATTCATGGATCTCAAAATTTTGCTTACACACTCATAAATCTCCCAACATGAAAGTTATAGATCTTGGCAAAACAAACAACTTATCACATTGGAACTTTTTTCAAAAAGTGATTATTTTGAGAGATATGGAATTAAGAAGATAATTTTCAAAGACTTAGAAAATTTCTCATGTGTTTTACTTGGATTTTTTCTTAACTTTATGGCCATTTTTCTTAATGATCCAAAAGGAGTTTGAGGAAACATTCAACTACTCATTTGAATTATGTAACAAGGGCTTTCCAAAGAGCTAAGTAGCATGAAAATCCATGGCTCCATTCATGAGATATGATTTTGTCAATATGCCACCATGAACACTTGAAAATGAAGAAGAACATGTAGAAAGTGAAGAAGTTATGAACCAAACTTGTTCAAATTTGAAAGATTCCTTTCGTGCAACCCATATAACTTGTTTAAGAGGCCATAATCAGAAGATTACACACTCTTTAGGGATATTATCCAAGTTCTTAAGCCATTAACCATTGAATCATTCCATTTCAAGCATAAAGGTTACACTTCCATTCTAGTAAAGTGACTTTAATCACCAACAACTCTTGCATTGAGCTCCCAACTTGTTTCTTCTGTCCCAAAATCAATTTGAATCCCACAAGCAAGCCTCTAAGATCATATCAAAGTCCTTGCAAGCATGCTTAAAGTCTGTACTCACCATGGGAACCATAACTTTCTCATTTATTCACAAAGAAGCAACATGGTACAAGATCACATGTGAGCTTCAAATCTCTGAGATTTTTCCCTCCACAAACCCTATATATTGCCTATAAATAGAGGGCATTGCTCATTGCATCCCTTACACCAGAATTCTCCAAGTCCATAGTCACTTGAAATTCTCCATTTTCTCTTCTTTTCACTTTTATAGTTGTCATACCCCAAAATTTGCCCATCTCATTCCTCTTATTCAAACCCATACCAAGGCACAATGCTCAAAGACACCTACTCCTAAACAATGGTTCAAGGAACTAGAGTTTTTGTTTTTCTGAAGAAAATGAATGGATCAAAGGCTCCAATGCATCTCATATGGCTTATGATGTTTCAAACTACCTCTATAACAAAATTCAGGTCTTAATTCCAAGGATTAACCACTCAATTGCTCAAAAAATCAACAATCTACTAATTGACCTAAAAGTCAACTGGAGTCAAAGTACAGTCAAAACTCCTGATTTTTTGTCAACAACCTTATTTTGAAGTATCATTCACCATTTGATCAAGGATTGATCATGGTTCATCAAGGAAAGTTCAGAAATCAACAAAATCCAAAGTTTCTAAATTAGGGTTTTCAAAGGAGAAAGTCAACTGAACTTTGACCAGCCATAACTCCTACATGGAACATCAGAAATTTTCCATCAAAAGCTCAATTTGAAGGAAATTGAATTCTCTACAACTTTGTCTCTCTCATGCCAAGTCTAAAAATGCACCATTTAAGAGATATGAGCCAAAACATTACAGGTCCTTCTAAAGGATCGCAAAAAGTCATTTTTTTCTCAAAGCTCATAACTTGAACATGGTAAACTCAATTGAGATGAAAACAAAGGGAGGTTTTAGAAGACATCTTGATCTTTCTAAAATGGTCAAGAACACCTTCATATGATAAAAATTGAAGGAGATACGAGGCTCAGAAGTTGATCGATTCTTAAGAAAAACACAAAACCCTAATTGCACAATTTGGTGTTTTTGGACTAATGGGCCTAAAGAATGGATCCCAAACATGTCTATGGGCTTTATAAACGTCCTTAAACTAATCATTTTATTTTTATCACATTTATTTTATTTATTTGAATTTTAATTCATTTAAATACCAATAAATCATGTAAAATATGAAATAATTAGTTTAAATCAAAGATTAATATTCCAAATCAAATCCAATCATCCAAATATGCTTATTTTGATGGAAAATTCGTGATGAATGTGATTGGAAAATATTGAATCAATATTGAGACAAAAATAGAAAGATTTAGTGTAATTTTTGAATCAAATATTTTCCAATCAAAACATGATTTTTCTCCAAGTTATTAACCCTAATATTTCCCTCTATATATACAACAATATGTTCAGCACAGGAGGACGATTTTTTTTGAAGGCAAAAGAGGATTCCAAAGTTGCAAAAATTTGCAAAGAAACTATGGTAAGAGAGGATTTCAAGTGCAACCATCATTAGTCCATTCCATCGATTTATTCACCTTTCTAACCCTGCCAGTAGCTTATTCAAGACCTTGAGCAATCCAAACGATGCCCAGAATAGTCACATGAAGCTGCTCCGGTTGGTAGGTTTCTCAATTTCAAAACTACTAATCTACATGTTATTAATAGATTTCAATTGCTTGTATCGCCTCAGGGGGCTCATTAGAGAAGGATTGATGCTTTAAAGCAAAGGTTTAACGCGTGACTCGAAAGCCACCATGGCTAGGGCACGAACTGTAGGGAGCTTCGTATCTCATGATACAAACGTTTTTAGGCCTCAATAACCACACCATGAGAATCGCAGGGCCTTAATTAGGGGGATTGGTCGTTTTTCTTTTTTGTTTTAGTTGTTTTTGCAGGTTGCAGGATTGATAACCATCGGAGAAGATGGCTTCCACCGCCGTGGATGGTGGTTTGAATTTCCCAGGAGCCAGTCAAAGCACACATGGCGTATTCTCGTTCTGTTATTGGCCAATGCAAATTCGAGTCGCCTCTCTCTCCTTTTAATTGGTTAATCATGGTGCAGGGGCCCCATCTTGGCTGATCTTTGAATTTCCCATATAACATTTATTTACATATTTTTATTTATCGCGTATTATACTAACAAACAAGAATTTCAGTGCAGCTGGCAAAGGCAAGAGTGGTGAATCTCACTAGCCTGGGTTCGAAACCAGGCATGTGATGTTAGTTTTTTTTAATAACTTACTTACTGATTCAGCATAGCGCACCTCTGCATAGACACGGTACTCTCTCAGGTACCAGCCCTTGGATCTCTTATGAGGTCAGATCTGAAGGATCAGAGTTGCTACTCCACCATGGAACATCACAAGCCAACCACACCGAATCCAGAGCTAAGTTTTTTAATTTTATTTTTATTTTTAATTACATAAATACTTACATTTTATTTTCTTATTTTCTTTTTCTATTATGATTATTGTTAGTTATATTTTTATAAATTAGTTTTTTATAGTAAAATTATAATTATTTATTTTTTAATCGTGAACTCGATTTTTCTACAAGTTTATCAATAATTGTTTTTAGACAATAAAAATTATTATTTTTGTATATACTTTTAATCAACTAATTTTTTTTGGTTTGTTAACCTCGATCCTTTTATAAACCCTAGTAGTCTTAGGTTTACTGGTAGGTGTTGCCCATTAACCCTGGTTAACTTGCTCCCCATTTGGGGTTTCGCCTGTTCGTTTGTTTGCCTAAATTATCATTATTTTAATTTTTGATCTGCCACGTTATAATTGTTGAGGTCTTTAATGCACTAACATTTTTCTTCTTCGTGGCTAATTTTCAGGGGTAACCAAAATTCTTCAGCCACGCGCCATCAGATCAAAAAGCTAAGTTCTAACTTTTGTTTTTGTTTAAATATCATATTGATTCTTATTTTGCCTTTTGCCCAAAAATAGGGTTAGTTTCAATCGTTAATGAATTGGTAATACACTCACCCTTCTGTTTATTTTTCCTTTTCCAATTTTCAGGGTTGACCAACCGACCAAAGCTCAAATGTTCGGTAACCCTAAAACCCATCTTTTTTATTTCCTCTCTTAAATTATTACTTGTGTCAGTCTATTTGCTTTATTGGGGTTTTTACTTTATTGCTTTTTCCCCTCCACATGGCTTATTATGTATCTGCTCCTGGACTGTATTGTGTGGCCTTGAAGGCACTTAACACTGCTTATTATTATTACTGCGTGGTTAGTAATTTAGGGAGTGTAACCTCGAACTGAACATATAATCACTAATTTTACAAGATAAATGTAATCGAAGTTAACCACGTGATTGTGTCACACACCCACCTTTTGGGATAACCTCTCTTGTTGCCTGTTGCCTGTTGCCTTGTTGCCTTGTGTTTTTCAGTGCAGAATAGCCAAGTCCCTCGAATACGAGGACGCCTCAGCAATGTTGCCCTCAGTTCAATCAGATCATAAGTCCCAATGACGCTGCCTTTGATTCGCTAATATGATCTCGTCCCTCGAAGTTGCCTACGAAATGCTGAGGTGTCCTCTGGTTGCCTAATAATGATGGCTATTCTGATCCTTCCCTTAGACTACCCGCCCTCTCTATGGCAGGGACAGTCTTATGGCGAACGATAATTACGACGACCCTTCAACCTCCAAATAAAAGGACTTCCTACCCTCATATGGTATGGATAGCCCTGAAAGGCTAAAAGAACACTTTTACAAATATCGAGGTAATTTGCCCTTAATTGCATGCTCTGGTTTAAATTTCCTTTTCTACTCTTTTCTCAAAAAACTTCAATAAGGCTACGCTCATTTACGAGCTAAAGTCCTTATTTTCTTCTTCTACATTTCTAAACTTTTGGTTTCAAAACTAAAGAGCAAAGCAATTAAGAGCCCATGGACAACCATGGATGCAAAGGGTGCCTTACACCTTCCCTTTGTATAAATTACCCCCCGAACTCAGTTTTCTTTTAAAAAGGTTTTTTTCTGTTCTTTTAGCCTTTCATTAATTTGGATAAATTAAAAGTCGGTGGCGACTGTTGCTTACCTTACATTTCGAATAAAGTCAGTTCACCGTGTTACAGAACTGGCGACTCTGCTGGGGATTTTTCGAATAAAAGAGGGGTTACCTTAAAAGCTTAGGATTCACTTAATTGTTTTCTATTGTTTGCTTTGTTTGCTTTATTTTTCAGGGCTGTTTTGGGAATTAAATGAAGGACGAATCCTACACCCGGATTCAAGTACACCTAAGATAGCAAGTGGCATAGTCATGGCGACCTCCTTCATGTATGTGGAGGATTGGTCAATATGAGAGTTCACGCTTAAGTTAGGCCTCTATGGATGTTTGCATGCTTCTCTTGTATGAGGGAGGTTCGTGCGGATGTCTGTGGGTGCGCCGGAGCTTAAGGACCTTTAGTTACCTTTAACCCATCTTGACTTTTAGGAACATACTAGGGGGACTACTCTTGATGTATGTTGAGAGCATAGTCTCTACCCGATACTACAGCTCAGATAGGCTCTTCCTCAAAGTATCATTGCATGGTATGTATGTATCATGTTCGAGGGTGCTTTAGGAGGGTCGACAATTCTGGGTAACTCGGTAGAACCCGTTGCTGATATCATCCTTATCCTTAGAAGTACCTTTGGGGAAGGGTAGTTACCTGGTCATGCCCCATGCAAGCCATTCGACCTAAGGACACTTGTGTGACTTGCTTGTGTTTGCTACTAACCCATTGATTTCCATGCAGGTTTTGCTTGTAGGACTTCTCATTAGCGTAGGATGCAACTTCTACCCACTTGGTAAAGTAATCAATAGCCACAAGAATGAACTGATGTCCATTCAAAGCCTTAGGTTCAATCATTTCGATCTTATAAATGCCCCACATAGAGAAAGGCTATGGAGAATAGATAATATTGAGAAGCGTCGGAGGCACATGAATCTTGTCAGCATACACATGACACTTGTGACACTTCTTTACAACTTATAGCAATCAGATTCCATTGTCAGCCATTAGTAGCCCGCCCCAATCCTCTTCTTAGCCATCGAATGTCCATTGGCGTGAGTAACAAATGAATCTTCATGTATCTCATGCATCAACATGTCTGCTTCGTGTCTATCCACGCATCTGAGCATGACCATATCATAATTTCTCTTATACAAAACATCAAAATTGATGAAGAAACTGCCAGCTAATATCCTTAGAGTTTTCTTATCCTTGTTTGATGCCCCAAGCTAATATCCTTAGATTTTTATCAAGACGCCTGATTGTAATTCGTGGTTCATCATGATGGAAATTCACTTTATACATGGAAGACAATATGGCCAAAGTATCAGCCATCTGAATCTTATCTCGAGGGATGTGGTGGAATTCAACTTTGTTGAAGAATGTCAATAACCTTTTGGCATAAACTTTGTAAGGGATCAAGCCAGGATGACACGTTTCCCATTCTCCCTTAATGTGATTAATCACAAGCGTAGAGTCCCCAAAAACAATGGCTTTCCATAAGGTTTGGAGTTCGATCCCCCCTCAGACCTTTTGTTATTTTTTTCCCATTTTATTCCACACTTGTTTCATATATGATCAAAGGCGCGCGTATGTTATACAAGCTGAGCACGTAGCTCAATTGGCCAGGTTTTATGTGTTGGTCACGAGGGCGTGGGTTCAAACCATAGTGAGGCCAAAACCAATTTTTTATCACTTGTTTATTTCACTTTTCTTCACAACTTTAACCAATTAATTCACCTATCAAATTAAATCATTTTCTCTTGATTTTTTACACACTTCTCATTTATCATATCTATTTTATGAATAATCAAAAAAATCACAAAAAATACTATTTATTTGATATATTTTTATTAGGTTGAAAATAGTATGTTTTTAAGTATTTTAAAATACTTTTAATGCATGTTTTCATTGAATTTTCAAAACCTAATCACTTTGTAAATATTTTGTGATAAAACCCTAATCATTTAGGTATTAATTAGGTGTAGAATTTGTCTTTACCCTAATTAAGTTAACTTTTGTCAATTTTCAAACTGTTTTCAAACCTCGATCAAACAGACGATTAAGGTATTCATTCGACAAAACCTTGCGTATTTCAAATCATTCAACTGTTTTTCATAAACAGTAAATCAATTTCAATTGGCCTCTAATAGAGTGTAAGACCCAACACCTTTTCTTTTCATAGTTTGTTTTCAAACTCATCTTTAAACAGAAAATTTCCCATCCGTTTTTTCAAAACTTTCTTCTCGGTATTGAAGGGCATTATTCCCGGTGAAACTCTTCATATACCTATGTGACCTAGTGTCCATCTTCACTTCTTCAATTTTCAAACAAAAACATTTCAAGACTATCTTCAACAAACATTCAACTGTTTTCAAATCAAACTTTCAATCTGTTTTCAAAACAACAACAACTTCAAATCAATTGCACTTGGGCCTCTCCTTGAGTCTAAGACCCAACCCCTTCTGTACATACATCTTTCAAAGGCCTCCATTTCATCCAGGTTAGGCTTTACAACTTTTCATCTACAACTTTCATTTAAATTATTGTCAAATATAAACTGTATATATATTGTTTAGAACTCCGTCTGAGAACAACCTTAGGATAAATAAACTATATATATATATTATAGGACTATGGCCTAGGATTGAGAATGTCTTCCCGGTGAAGGCTCTTTCCTAATTAGAATTCCTTAGTTCAAACCTCAAGATGAATTATTCCCGGTGAAACATCTTGAAAAAAGCCTTAGAACAAAAATAGGGCACATCCACCCAAGAGGAATTATTCCCGGTGAAACCTCTTACCCATTTGCTTAGAGCCAAAATAAGTTCAAAACCAACATAGCTTTTTCTTATGCTATAACAAGGACCGAAGATGACCCTCGATTAGCCTCCTCTTGGGCTTACAATACAAGGACCCACAGGCTTCTTAAAAGCATATTCACAGCTTTCTCTTGAACTTGTATACAAGGACCCATAAGGTTTCTTATAAACATAGGAAAGAAATATCTCAAAATTTCAAGTACAAACTAAAAAAAACTTCCAACATCAAAGTTGTAGATTTTGATCCAATGAACATTTTTGCCACATATGAATTTTTGGCTAGAAATCAACCATTGAAGAGATATGGAGCTTCAAAGTGACTGCCTTCATGAAACTAGCAAAAAACCCTAGTTTTCTTCAAACTTTATGGGACTTTTTCACTAATTTCCCTAAGGATTTTGGACAAACACCAAACTAATGAATTGAAGTACATGTTAAGGACTTTCCAAATTGTGTTCAACCATCTTCAAATTCATCATGAGCTAAGGGATATGATTGATCAAAGTAGGGCATTTGAAGTGAAATTATAGGTCATGTCCAAGTTTGAATTTTGCCAAAATTGTGCAAATGCCTCTACCAATTGATGTTACATGTCACATAACACATCAGTAAAGATGCCATGCATTCATTTTCATCATTGCATAAGGATTGAAGAATATTCCCAAAACAAGAACATGTGATTATGTAATGATTACTTTTGGGAAATTTATGGCCAAGTGGTGAATCACCAAAGGAATCTCTTCCCAACCAATTGGAACTCTCCTCTGCATCAAAAATGTCCCCCAGGATCAGAAAAGATCAATGGCTAGGGAGCTTGCTCGAAAATGCCATCATTGCATTTTGGATAGTTTTGAATTTCTTCATGGCCAAGAAACCAAAACTACGTCACTAAGCAAGCTCACTCTCTTCAATATGTACAAAGATCTTTGCCTATAAATACAAGTGCCCTCCTCAGTATTAGATACACCAAAGCAACTCCAATTCTTGCTTTCTCCTTCTTTCTCTCACACTTAGGTTTTTCAAAGGTTCTTTGGCAAGAAGACTCGGGTTCTTCAAACCAGAGATTTTCCTTTGGAACTAAGTGTTCAAACATCTCAAGGAGGTCCATTAGAAGTGATCCAAGCACCTGGAACACTTCTGTAAGGGCAAGAACACCATCTTCACTTTCAATTTGGAGCAAAGTCAGTTAGAGGTCTGTAGAACAATTCAGAAGGTGTCAAGCAAGTCCAAGCATTCAAACACATTCCTTAGGGTGTAGTGAAGCTATCCAGATGGTCGTAGCTCATCTGTAAGTGCAGAATCACCATCTTCTATTTCTACTTGGAGCTCAAGCAAGATGGGTCGAGTAGATTAATTCAAAGGTATTCAAAGTAATCCAAGTGCCCAGATAGCATCAACAAGGTCCCAGGAAGCTTTTGCAATCATTCATTCATAGCCAGAAGCTCTCCATCATCACCACGACCTTCAGTTT
Organism: Vicia villosa; assembly: GCF_029867415.1. Classification (NCBI taxonomy): domain Eukaryota; kingdom Viridiplantae; phylum Streptophyta; class Magnoliopsida; order Fabales; family Fabaceae; genus Vicia; species Vicia villosa. The sequence continues at coordinate 38,920,538 of NC_081185.1, read as the reverse complement.
CAGAGGTAAGTTTTTTGAACTCCACCTCTTTAATTCGTGTACTTATCTTGTTAAAACTCAATACCATTTCACTCAGCATCATCAGAGGATTAAAAACCTTCTATCATCATTCATTTATTCTTCAGTATAGCCATTTAATTTCATTTTCAATTTTTAGGGTTCTTCACGTATTTTAGATAATTCAGTAGTTGTAGTTAATTATAGCTTATGTTAGTTACATATTTGAAATCGTGAGAGAATTTTGAGCAAGTTTGATGTTTACATCATCCATTTTTGTTAAGAAATGAGAGAGTTGGAATTTCAAATTCCATGAGCTTGAGGTTGAAGACGAAGATGGTGTTTGGCGCGCCATTTTCAAACATTCATGGATGATTTTAATATATTTTTATTACAAAGCGTTCATATAACGAATACATTGTTATAGCCCAGATGGTAAAGTGAGTTTGTGTGTTGCGCGTGCCCAAGGTCTGGGGTTCGAATCCCCCTCGCCCCAGACCTTTTAATTTTATTTTATTTTTTTGCTCTATGCACTTAACAACATATGTATTGCAATGGGATCACCATTATGACACCAAGCGTGCGTTGGCTGATTGGTGTGTGATTTGAGTATTGGCTTCAAGGGCGTGGGTTCAAACCTTGGTGGAGACAAAATCTTTTTTTTTACTACTTTTCTCACTTAATTTCTTCACAACTTCACACAATTGATTAACCAATCAAATTAAATCATTTCCTCTTGATTTTCACACACTCTTCATTTGATATATCTATTTAATAAACAAACCAAAAAATCACAAAAATATTATTTATTTGATATATTTTTATTAGGTTTAAAATAACATATTTCTAAGTATTTTAAAATACTTTAAATATAGTTTTCACTTGATTTTCAAAACCTAATCTCTTGTAAATATTTTTGTGATAAAACCCTAATCATTTAGGTCTTAATTAGGTATAGACATTGTCTTTACCCTAATTAAGTTGACTTTTGTCAATATTTCCAACCGTTTTCCAACTGTTTTCAAAATCCGATTAAAACATATTTAAACAGAAAATTCCTCATCCCATGGTATGTTTATGCACATGCAATGTTTTCAAGGAATTAAAGGACTTTAACACATATTGAAACAAAGGAAAAGAAACATTATTATTAATTAAATTACGAATTAATAAGGTCATAATCCTTTGGTTACATCAAAGTGAAGACGCGAAAAAAAAAGAAAATAATAATAATAAAACATAGAAATCTAAAATCCAGGACTTTTGTCTTCCTGACGACGCTTCCTTTTCAAAGTCCTGACTTCTTCCTTGTGTGCCTTGATCATTTCTTCTCTTTCTTGGACAAGCTTGGAAATTTCCTCCTCCCATGAATTGATCTGATCTGGAGAAACAAAATCTTCGATCTTCCATTTGCGAGAAAAGTAGTCAAGTAAAGTCTCTCGCTCTTGAGCATTTGCTATCAATACTTCTTTTTCAACTTCAGCTTCCCACAAATGTCTCTCAAAGTCATCCCTTTCTCTCTTCAATTGGTTAACAGTTGCAACAAGATCTTCTTTTGGGGCAGGGACATATGGCACAAATGCAACCGGAACAGCTGGAGGAGCTATTCTTGGTACTATAGGCGTATCAGATGGGTATGGCATCCCAAACTCCACAACTCTGTCATAGATCCATTGGAAGTATGGGTCTAATGGGATGTAGTTTCTTCTCCCTATGTCTTTTACACCAACTTTCTTTACTTTTGACCAGGCTTTAATGAAGAGATCTCTTTTCTTAGCTTCATCGGAATCATAGCTGAAATATTTTGCACTAATATATAAGGAACACGGCTTATCTTTTAAAGCGAAACCAAACTGATGTCGAGCCAAAATAGGATTATATGTTATTCCTCCATGAACACCAAGAAGAGGTATGTTGGGGAATTCTCCACAACAATCAAACAACAAAGTTCTCTCAAACTCCTTTTGGTACCAGATGACGTCGTCAAAAGAAAGCTTCATGATTCTCTGAGCCCAAGTTAATCCTTCTTCATTCTTTCTTACGGAGCGGGGTAAGTGCGAAATAAACCACTTATGTAATAGAGGAGCACATCCAAGAATACAACCTTTCCTTTTTGACGCTCGAAAATGAATAGAATGTAACAAGTCACCAAGTAGAGTAGGAACGGGATTCTTACTGAGGAATATCTTGATAGCAGCCACATCAACAATTTTGTCATAATGATGGAATAATACTTGCCCATAAATTAGCAAAGATAAAACACCCTCTAAAGCATCCATGCTTGAAGCCTTAGCAAAAATCTCCGCCTTTTCGTAGAGGAAGTCAAGAGGTAATCCAGAATATTCTTTCTTACTAATCCAAACCTTCTCAATTTCAGCTTTTGGTAGGTGTAGGGCAGCCGCAATGTCATCCCATTTAGGGTCTTCTTCTTTACCAGTATAAGGAATCCGATCAAGTACAGGAAGTCCTAGCAAGTATAAGAACTCCTCCAAGGATGGTACCAACTGAAAATCTCTAAAGGTGAAGCTATGTAGCAGAGGATCATAGAACTGAATCATAGTATTGAGAAGAACTTCATCCACATTAGTTCGCACCAAAATTATAAGCATGTTGGGAGACTCACTGAATCTGAGAGAACCAGAAATGTTGTCACAAAAAACCTTCAGTGGTGTAGGCACTTTCTTGAAATTAAGGAAGAACGGTTTACGAACTTTGATTTCCATATTCAAAAACCTACAAAACAACATACGGTTAAGATCCTTTAATTCATTGAAATGGGTTAGTCATGATATGCTTAAATGATGTATGTATGCATGATACACAAACACAAATAAGTCCACAGAAATCACACAATTTCCTTAGGCTTGGCTTGCATGGGGTTTCGACCATGGGAGACACCCTTCCCAAAAGGCACTTCTAAGGATAAGGATGATATCAGCAACGGGTTCTACCGAGTTACCCAGAATTGTCGACCCTCCTAAAGCACCCTCGAACATGATACATACATACCATGCAATGATACTTTGAGGAAGAGCCTATATGAGCTGTAGTATCGGGTAGCGACTATGCTCTCAACATACATCAAGAGTAATCCCCCCACTACGTTCCTAAAAGTCAAGATGGGTTAAAGGTAACTAAAGGTCCTTAAGCTCCGGCGCACCCACAGACATCCGCACGAACCTCCCTCATATAAGAGAAGCATGCAAACATCCATAGAGGCCTAACTTAAGCGTGAACTCTCATATTGACCAATCCTCCACATACATGAAGGAGGTCGCCATGACTATGCCACTTCCTATCTTAGGTGTACTTGAATACGGGTGTAGGATTCGTCCTTCATTTAATTCCCAAAACAGCCCTGAAAAATAAAGCAAACAAAGCAAACATTAGAAAACATTTAAGTGAATCCTAAGCTTTTAAGGTAACCCCTCTTTTATTCGAAAAATCCCCAGCAGAGTCGCCAGTTCTGTAATACGGTGAACTGACTTTATTTGAAATGTCGCGGATAGCAAGAGTCGCCACTGACTTTTATTTTATCCAAATTATAGAAAGGCTAAAAGAACAGAAAAAAACCTTTAAAAGAAATCTTGAGTTCGGGGGGTAATTTATACAAAGGGAAGGTGTAAGGCACCCTTTGCATCAATGGTTTTCTATGGGCTATTAATTGCTTAGCTCCTTTAGTTTTCAAAAGTGTAGAAATGAAATAAGACTTTAGCTTGTAAATAAGCGTAGATTTTTGAAGGTTTTTAAGAAAAGAATAGAAAGCGATTTAAACCTGAGCAAGCAATTAGGAGCTAATTACCTTAACATTGTAAAAGAGTTCTTTTATCATTTCAGGGCTATCCATACCATAGGAGGGTAGGAAGTCCTTTTATTTGGAGGTTGATGAAGGATAGAAAAACACTTAGAAAGGGGGGGTTTGAATAAGTGTAGCTTTAAAAAACTTGACAGATAAAAATAAATTGCACAGTTATTTTTATCCTGGTTCGTTGTTAACTAAACTACTCCAGTCCACCCCCGCAGAGATGATTTACCTCAACTGAGGATTTAATCCACTAATCGCACGGATTACAATGGTTCTCCACTTAGTCAGCAACTAAGTCTTCCAGAGTCTACTGATCACACACTGATCACTCCAGGAACAACTGCTTAGATACCCTCTAAGACTTTTCTAGAGTATACTGATCCACACGATCACTCTAGTTACAACTGCTTAGTTCACTCCTAAGACTTCCTAGAGTATTCTGATCCACACGATCACTCTAGTTCCTTACAACTTAATGTAATCAATTCTAAGAGTATTACAAATGCTTCTTACAAGCGATAATCACAACAGTGATATTTCTCTTAACGTTTAAGCTTAATCTCACTAATATATTACAACAGCAATGTAGTGAGCTTTGATGAAGATGAAGATTCTGAGCTTTGATTTGAACAGAGTTTAAGCAAGTTGATTTGAGTTGTTTGTTTAGGATCGTTAACCTTGCTTCACTTCAGAACTTCATATTTATAGGCGTTTGGAGAAGATGACCGTTGAGTGCATTTAATGCTTTGCGTGTTCCGTACAACATCGCATTTAATGTTATACGCTTTTGTCAACTACCTCGAGCCTTGTTCACGCTGTGTCTACTGACGTAGCCTAGAATAGCTTTTAACGTTCCTTTTGTCAGTCAGCGTAGCTTGCCACTTGTACTTTCTTCTGATCTGATGTTTGTGAATACAACGTTTGAATATCATCAGAGTCAAACAGCTTGGTGCATAGCATCTTCTGATCTTCTGACCTTGAAGTGCTTCTGAGCGTGATACCATCAGAACTTCAGTGCTTCTGTTCTCTTGTTCTTCTGATGCTTCCATAGACCCATGTTCTGATTCTGCTTCGACCATCTTCTGATGTCTTGCCAGACCATGTTCTGATGTTGCATGCTGAACCCATTGAGACAAAGCTTCTGAGCGCTGAATTATGCGTACTCTTTATATATTTCCTGAAAAGGAAATTGCATTGGATTAGAGTACCATATTATCTTAAGCAAAATTCATATTATTGTTATCATCAAAACTAAGATAATTGATCAGAACAAATCTTGTTCTAACAATCTCCCCCTTTTTGATGATGACAAAAACATATATAAATGATATGAATTTGCGATAAGAAAGAATAGACGGCAAAAGACAAATTACATAGCTATAGCATAAGCATATGAATATGTCTCCCCCTGAGATTAACAATCTCCCCCTGAGATAAATAATCTCCCCCTGAAATAAATACTCGAAGAACTTTAATAAAAGACTTCCCTGATTATTTCGGTAGAGACGATCATATAAGCTTCTGTCTTCAGAAAATTCATAGCTTCTGACTTCTGCTTCCATTGGACAGCTTCAGAACTAGAATTTCTTTAGATCCCTAGAACACTCACAGCTTCTGATTCCTGCTTCCATCTAGGACAGCTTCAGAACTTGAATTTCTTTGATCTTCTGAACATTCACAGCTTCTGACTTCTGCTTCCATCTAGGACAGCTTCAGAACTTGAATTTCTTTGATCTTCAGAACATTCACAGCTTCTGATTTCTGCTTCCATTTAGGACAGCTTCAGAACTTGAGTTTTCTGGATCTTTAGAACCTTCGCAGCTTCTGATTTCTGCTTCCCTCGGATAGCTTCAGAGCTTTGAATTTCTACCAACATCACTTCATGCTAGATTTGTATCAGAACATTGTTGAATGTACCAGAGCATCATCTGAGCATCTCTACATCCTGAAATGTTACAGAACAAAAAACTACACGACAAAAGTCAGCATGAACGAGTTAGAACATAAAATGTATATTTGAGCACATAATATGTATCAGAGCCATATAGGCTAAAATAATGTATCAGAGCAAATAGAATTTTGTCAGATCAAATAGACAAATATGGATCAAATTCTATTATCAGTGCTTCTGATTCATTCTTCTTTCTTGCTTCTGATTTCTGAAGCTTGACAGCACTCAGCTTGCTTCAGTTTCCATGGTTTTGCTTCTGTGTTTGCTTTGAAGATTCTCTTCACTTCTTTATACCTGCAAAACACTTAAACCATATAGAACTTGCAGTTCTTGTTAGTAAATGCAACTGATTAAATCAAATCATTTATCATTTATCTTCTCCCCCTTTTTGTCATAACATCAAAAAGAATATTTCAAAAAGATTCAGATGAATAAAACGACAAATAAAATTACTGGAATGTAAAAGCAAAGAAACATTTCATTGATAATCAAACGAAGGATTACAGGAGAGGAATGCAGGAAAACAGATGCAACAAGGAAAGAAAACTACAAAGACCAAAAGACTAAGATCCTAGCCTACGCAAAATCCGCGCCAGAACATCATGAATCCCGTCAGTGCTTGTAGCTTGCCTTGTCATGAAGGAGCGAAACTCAGCATTGGCTGCTTCTTGCGCGTCCAAGCGAGAAGCCAGCATAGCTTGATTCTGATGAAGAGTTTCCAAGGTCTCCATCAGAGCTGAGGTTTCACCAGAAGAAGAGGCCCCTGAATTTCTGCCAAAAGGGACAGCAATCTCAGCAGGGTGATCTTCTGGGAGATCTTCAGCTTGTGCATCTTCCATTTCCTCATCTGAGTCTGACTCAGAAGTAGCCTTAGCATACTCTGGTTCAGGCAGCTCAGAAGTTCCAGCTTCCAATGCTTGAAGAATAGCTGCTAGGTTTGTTGGAGGAGTAGGACCAGCAACTTCAGCACGATAAACCACTACTGGAAAGACCATGTGAGGTGCTTTTTCAGAAGGGTTCATTCTGAACCAGTTGAACAGCCACTGAAAATCTCCAGTCAGCACAGGAAACCATGGTTTCCACACCACGATGTCTCTGCAGAGATTTTCTTCTTCCAACTCATCTGCAGGTATCTTCTTCTCAAGAACACTTCTGTTTCCGATGAGATGGTGACGGCTGCTTTCACCAGCTTCCAGCCGAAGACCACGAATACCAGGAGCTTCAGACATGATCCTTCTCTGAGTGTCTGTAGCCTTATCCAGAAAATCCTGACGAAAGGTGTTCCAAAGGTTGTTTGTAGCATACTCATCCAGATGGTTAAGGTGAGCAGCACCTAGAATCTCCAACCAGCCATTTACATCAGAATGTAAAAGCTCCAGATATGATTGAGTGGTAGGGGTTGGAGGGTTGACGGTGAACCTGGAGTCGGGAAGAACAACACTATAGGGATTAGGTGTTCTGGTGGGAAAAGGGTGTGAGAGAGATGAAGAAATATCTGATGGAAGGGTTGAAGGAGAGGAGATATCAGATGGTGAAGAAGGTGGTTCCGAGAGGATGAATGAGGAGGAAGAGGTGGTGGAGGTCTTTGAAGAGGGAGGTGATTGAGGGGTACCGTCAAGGGGTTGATACACTTTGAGAGGGTCATAGGTGATCCTTACTCTTTTTGGTTTGGTCTCTGGTTCAACAGTTGCCTTTCTCTTTTGTTTCCGATCATTATCTTGATTTCCAGAGCTTGACGATGGATTCATGATGGATTTTCAGATAATGGAAACAGCTAGGGTTTATGATATGAATGCAAAGAGAGAGAGAACGAAAAAGAAACTGTATGCAAAGTGAGAGAAATATAAGAGGGAAAAGAAACGTTTGAAGAATATAAAAAGAAAACTGAAAGGGAGTTAATGATGAAAAGCATTTAATGTTACGTGACATGAGGAGAGATAATAAAGACAAAAGACGTGATTTGCACAGTTACCTAAGTAGACGTCCCCTCAACTGCACGCACGCTTGTCCAGGAATATGGAACACGTGTTTACCATCTGGATAGCCAGTTACAGCTGTTTTGCTTTTAAAGAGATTCTGAATCAACTTAGACAATGAAACGTTAGTAGTAACTGAATCACAATTTCTAATTGATTTTAATCAGAACTTCTTAAGAAAAGATTTCATTTCAGAAGATACCCTTATATAAGAACTTCTCGTCTTCTAATTCTGAGCTTGTTTCTGAAGACTCATTTTGTACCGATTATATTGAATCCATCTGGTCTAGGAACAAGATCCCAAACATCATTCCTTGTAAACTGATTCAGTTCTTCTTGCATAGCATTTATCCAGTCTGGATCTTCTAGAGCATGATCAACAGAAGTTGGCTCGATCAAAGATACAAGACCTAATTGACAGTCTGCATTGTTCTTAAGGAATGCTCTTGTTCTGATTGGATCATCCTTCTTTCCAAGAATGACGTCTTCTGAATGACCAGAGATGAGTCTGGATGATCTCCTGACAGATGGTTCTTCAGAAATGCTTAGATTCTCCAGAGAAGATGATACTTGATCTTCCGATTCTTTGCTTCTGAGAGGTTCTGCTTCTGATGCGTTGCTTCTTGGCTCAACAACTTCTGATATATCAATATCATAATCTGCAAAATTATCAAACTGCTTTGGTTTTTCAGAACCAAACTTATCATCAAACCTGATATTGATTGATTCTTCTACAGTCAATGTTTCAGTATTGTATACCCTGTAGCCTTTTGAGCGTTCAGAATATCCAAGAAGGAAACACTTTTGTGCTTTGGAATCAAACTTACCAAGATGATCTTTAGTGTTCAGAATAAAGCATACACATCCAAAAGGATGGAAATATGAAATGTTGGGCTTTCTATTCTTCCACAATTCATAAGGAGTCTTATTTAGAATAGGTCTGATAGAGATTCTATTCTGAATATAGCATGCAGTGTTTATTGCTTCTGCCCAGAAATGCTTAGCCATATTGGTTTCATTGATCATGGTTCTGGCCATTTCTTGTAGAGTCCTATTCTTTCGTTCTACAACTCCATTTTGCTGTGGAGTTCTAGGACAAGAGAAATCATGGGCAATACCATTCTCTTTGAAGAATTCTTCAAAGGATCTGTTCTCAAATTCACCACCATGATCACTTCTGACCTTTATGATTTTACATTCTTTTTCAGATTGAATCTGAATGCAGAAATCAAAGAACACTGAATGAGTCTCATCCTTGTGTTTCAAGAATTTTACCCATGTCCAGCGGCTATAATCATCTACGATGACTAATCCATATTTCTTCCCTCTGACAGATGCTGTTTTGACTGGGCCAAACAGATCAATGTGCAAGAGTTCTAATGGCCTTGAGGTAGAAACAACATTCTTGGACTTGAATGCAGGTTTGGAGAACTTGACCTTCTGACATGCTTCACAAAGAGCATCTGATTTGAATTTCAGATTAGGGAGTCCTCTGACCAGATTCAGTTTGTTAATCTGAGAAATCTTTCTCAAACTAGCATGACCTAATCTTCTGTGCCAGACCCACTGCTCTTCAGAAACAGACATAAGACAAGTCACCTTCTGACTCATAAGATCTTGCAGATCTGTCTTATAAATGTTGTTCTTCCTCTTGCCTGTAAATAGGATTGAGCCATCCTTCTGATTTACAGCCTTGCAAGACTCTTGATTAAAGATTATATCATAACCATTGTCACTCAATTGACTGATAGATAAGAGGTTATGTGTTAATCCTTCTACAAGAAGTACATTAGAAATGGAAGGAGAGTTACCAGACTTTATAGTTCCAGAGCCAATTATCTTGCCCTTCTGATCTCCTCCAAACTTGACTTCTCCTCCAGACTTAAGCACCAGGTCTTGGAACATAGACCTTCTTCCTGTCATGTGTCGTGAGCATCCAGAGTCCAGGTACCATGACATGTTGTGCTTTGTCCTTTTTGCAGTCAAGGATATCTGCAATAGGAATAATCTTATCCTTAGGTACCCACATCTTTTTGGGTCCTTTCTTGTTAGATTTTCTCAAGTTCTGATTGAACTTGGGTTTAACATTGTAAGTAATAGGAGGAACATCATGATAATTTTTAATGTGAGTTTCATGATATTTCCTAGGTTGTGTCACATGCTTTTTGGTGTGTGTTATGTGAAAACTTTGAGCATGTGAAGTGTGCCTAATATCATGGGAGTGGCCATACTTGAACTGATCATACAATGGCTTGTATGTGAATTTCATTTCATCAACAGGTTCAAGTTTGTATGGGGTTTCACCCTCAAAACCAATGCCAACTCTTTTGTTTCCAGACACAGCATATATCATAGAAGCTAGCTGACTTCTGCCAATACTTCTAGATAAGAACTTCCTGAAACTTAAATCATATTCTTTCAGAATATGGTTTAGACTAGGAGTGGATTTTTCTGAATCAGAAGGAGATCCAACATTATTGGATAATTTTAAAAGTTTTTCTTTTAATTCAGAATTCTCCAACTCAAGCTTCTTTGTTTCAAATTCAAATAGCTTTTTCAGCTTTTTGTATTTGAGACTAATTTGAGACTTGAGTTCCAGAAGTTCAGTTAGACCGGAAACTAACTCATCTCTAGTAAGTTCAGAAAATACCTCTTCAGAATCTGATTCTGATGTAGATTCTGATCTGTCATCTTCTGTCGCCATCAGCGCACAGTTAGCCTGCTCATCTTCAGAGTCTGAATCATCTTCTGACTCATCCCAGGTTGCCATAAGACTTTTCTTCTTATGAAATTTCTTCTTGGGATTTTCCTTCTGATGATTTGGACATTCATTCTTGTAGTGTCCAGGCTCATTGCATTCATAGCACATGACCTTCTTCTTGTCAAATCTTCTGTCATCAGAAGATTCTCCACGTTCAAATTTCTTAGAACTTCTGAAGCCTCTGAACTTCCTTTGCTTGGTCTTCCAGAGTTGATTTAGCCTTCTGGAGATCAAAGACAGTTCATCTTCTTCTTCAGATTCTGATTCTTCAGGATCTTCTTCTCTAGCCTGAAAAGCGTTAGTGCATTTCTTGATATTTGATTTTAATGCAATAGACTTACCTTTCTTTTGAGGCTCATTTGCGTCCAGCTCTATTTCATGACTTCTCAAGGCACTGATAAGCTCTTCCAGAGAAACTTCATTCAGATTCTTTGCAATCTTGAATGCAGTCACCATAGGACCCCATCTTCTGGGTAAGCTTCTGATGATCTTCTTTACATGATCAGCCTTGGTGTATCCCTTGTCAAGAACTCTCAATCCAGCAGTAAGAGTTTGAAATCTTGAAAACATCTTTTCAATGTCTTCATCATCCTCCATCTTGAAGGCTTCATACTTTTGGATTAAAGCTAGAGCTTTAGTCTCCTTGACTTGAGCATTTCCTTCATGAGTCATTTTCAAGGACTCATATATGTCATAGGCCGTTTCCCTGTTAGATATCTTCTCATACTCAGCATGAGAGATAGCATTCAGCAAAACAGTTCTGCATTTATGATGATTCCTGAAAAGCTTCTTCTGATCATCATTCATTTCTTGCCTTGACATCTTTACACCATTTGCATTTACTGGATGTTTGTAACCATCCATCAGAAGATCCCATAGATCACCATCTAGACCAAGAAAGTAACTTTCCAGTTTATCTTTCCAGTATTCAAAGTTTTCACCATCAAATACCGGCGGTCTAGTATAACCATTGTTACCGTTGTATTGCTCAGCAGAGCCAGATGTAGATGCAGGTGTAGGTGTAGACTTTTCACTTTCATCAACCATCTTTTACTGAAGCGTTTTTCTCTTCCTGAATCTTTTCTAAACACGGTTAAGTGCTTGCACCTTAGAACCGACGCTCTGATGCCAATTGAAGGATAGAAAAACACTTAGAAAGGGGGGGTTTGAATAAGTGTAGCTTTAAAAAACTTGACAGATAAAAATAAATTGCACAGTTATTTTTATCCTGGTTCGTTGTTAACTAAACTACTCCAGTCCACCCCCGCAGAGATGATTTACCTCAACTGAGGATTTAATCCACTAATCGCACGGATTACAATGGTTCTCCACTTAGTCAGCAACTAAGTCTTCCAGAGTCTACTGATCACACACTGATCACTCCAGGAACAACTGCTTAGATACCCTCTAAGACTTTTCTAGAGTATACTGATCCACACGATCACTCTAGTTACAACTGCTTAGTTCACTCCTAAGACTTCCTAGAGTATTCTGATCCACACGATCACTCTAGTTCCTTACAACTTAATGTAATCAATTCTAAGAGTATTACAAATGCTTCTTACAAGCGATAATCACAACAGTGATATTTCTCTTAACGTTTAAGCTTAATCTCACTAATATATTACAACAGCAATGTAGTGAGCTTTGATGAAGATGAAGATTCTGAGCTTTGATTTGAACAGAGTTTAAGCAAGTTGATTTGAGTTGTTTGTTTAGGATCGTTAACCTTGCTTCACTTCAGAACTTCATATTTATAGGCGTTTGGAGAAGATGACCGTTGAGTGCATTTAATGCTTTGCGTGTTCCGTACAGCATCGCATTTAATGTTATACGCTTTTGTCAACTACCTCGAGCCTTGTTCACGCTGTGTCTACTGACGTAGCCTAGAATAGCTTTTAACGTTCCTTTTGTCAGTCAGCGTAGCTTGCCACTTGTACTTTCTTCTGATCTGATGTTTGTGAATACAACGTTTGAATATCATCAGAGTCAAACAACTTGGTGCATAACATCTTCTGATCTTCTGACCTTGAAGTGCTTCTGAGCGTGATACCATCAGAACTTCAGTGCTTCTGTTCTCTTGTTCTTCTGATGCTTCCATAGACCCATGTTCTGATTCTGCTTCGACCATCTTCTGATGTCTTGCCAGACCATGTTCTGATGTTGCATGCTGAACCCTTTGAGACAAAGCTTCTGAGCGCTGAATTATGCGTACTCTTTATATATTTCCTGAAAAGGAAATTGCATTGGATTAGAGTACCATATTATCTTAAGCAAAATTCATATTATTGTTATCATCAAAACTAAGATAATTGATCAGAACAAATCTTGTTCTAACAGTTGAAGGGTCGTCGAAGGTATCGTTCTCTATAAGACTGCCCCTGCCATGAAGAGGGTAGGTAGTCTAAGGGAAGGATAAGGATAGTCATTATTAGGCAACCAAGAGGACACCTCTGCAATCGAAAGGGACTATCACATCATTTGTAGGAAACTCGAGGGACGAGATCATATAACCGAACCGAAGGCAACATCATTGGGACTTATGATCCTTTGTGATGAGAATGAACTAAGGGCAACATTTGCTGAGGCGTCCTCGTATCCGAGGGACCTGACTATTCTTCACTGAAAAGTGTTGCACCCCAAAATTTGCCCATCTAATTCTATTTCTAATTGGTTTATTGCTTCATCTGCATTTGCATCTTAAGTCATAAATAAAATTATGCATTCACTTAATCAATAACTGGATATGGGATCAAGGATTATGGAGCAGATTAAGGTCTCTATCGTCATCAGAAGCCCTATTAAGTCAATCTTCAACGTATGACAATTTGGTTCAAATTCAGGTTTATTATTTGAGATGTTAGGCCACTTGGCTACATGGATGGCAAATCATCGGCTTTGGTTCTTACGCAAGAAAAAGAAATGGATTCATTGGTTTTGATTCAAGTTCATTTTAAGATAAGTGGGTTACGCTTATGGGTGTTATAGATCTGAAAATTATTGGGCTTTTAAAGTTCGATTAATGTATATTAAAAGGAGAAAGGATCCTAATTGATATGAAAGGAAAGACCGTTTAGACTTTCAAGAGCCATATTTCATCACAAGTTCAGGAGTCCAAGTGCATTACAAAATCTAAATTCAGAATAGAAAACCATATAAAATCACAAGTTACATCAATAGTTCTTAGCACAAGTTACAAAGCAATGTTTTTCATGAAATAATATCATCCAGAAAGGGTCTATCACAAAAGCTCAAGGATTCCCATAAGTTCTATTACAAATCCTAATTCTCCTACAACACATCACATCTTCATACTTCCATAAGCCTCCTCCAAATCTTCAAGCATGTTTAATCTTCAAGGCACCACATGTCTTCTTTACATCCATATCAAACCAGTTCTTCCCTTAAAGGCAGTATCCAAACCAATTAACCCTGAAATATCTAAACCACACATCCATTCACTATGCTACCATTCAACCATTTACAGTCCATAACCAACACAGCAGCCAAGCAAAACCAGTCCATAAATATACAATTCAAAATAGGTCCCTTAACTGACTTTTCTAACCATATTAACTAATCTGTTCAGATTTTTGAAACTAATTCCTAACTGTTTTAAACTAACACCTAGCTGATTCAGTTACAAATCCCAAACAAATTCTCAACAGAATTCCTAACTAACTTAACAACCAATTAACTGCCTCTAACCAACTTCCAACATCAAAAAAAGAATCATTACTGACAGATCCTAACCCTTCAATTCATAACAGAAAATCTCAATCCAAGGGCTCACAATCACTCACCTCTAACTGAATCCTCTCACTCTCATTCTATATAAGCTCAACCTCTCCTTCATTCAAGCTCTCTCTCCACCATTTTCAAGATTCAGACTTCACCATAATCACCTAGAATCTCAAAGTTCTCTCTCATTATCAGAGAGAAGCTCCACTTTTCATCATATTCACCATTATCCATTCATATTCAACCGCTCCCAGTTCCATTCTCTACAATCAAAGCTTCTTCATCAACTTCGTCAGAGCATTGATCAAGCTCTGAAAGAGGTGAAGCACAGCCTCACGCACCCTCTCTGAATCTCCATATTCAATCATCTTCATACTCTCCTTACAACTCTCATCATCACTCAACAATACCTTAATTGCACAATGACCTAATGCAACAATCTCAGAATAAAATCAAGACCGAAGAAGAAGAAAAAGAAGAGAGTAAAATACAAACAAGGATTCGAAGTTACCTGAATCAACATCTCCTTTCAACTGCGTTTATTTTGCGATTCAAGCACACGGATCCTCCCCTCTGGCTTTCGTCAACGATTATCACTATCCAGGTAAGTCTTCAACTCGCTCCTTCCATCTTCTTTGCGCCTTTGTTAATGCTATATGGTAGATTGATGTCTTCTGATTATTTCCCCCATGATCTTGCTCCTTGATTCGCAACCGTGGATGTTTGATTTCGTTTCTTCTTAGATCTAGGGTTTGCTTCTCGCGCTGATTAGAGAGAGTTGAGAGAAAATCTTCGGAAAAGGCTTAGATATTTAGAATGAGGGGGAGGAGATGAACGTTTTGACGTAGTTAATTTTTGTAATAAGGGGAGCCCCGCCGCCTATGGCGCGTCGGAGAGATTTCCGGCGAGAGGATGAATGTGAGAGAAAGAGCGAATCTGAATTGGTGAGAGGCGAAGGGTCACGATTGAACCCTAATTATTCTCTTTCTTTTGTCCCTTTTCTAATTAATTAAGATTAATTAAAATTAATATAAGTGGATTGAGATTTAAAGGTTTAGTATGCATGATTAATATTATTATGACTTGTTAATAGAGATTAATCAAAATTAACGTAAGGTTTAGTTGGAATAAAAAACTTGACTTTTGAAATTGGATCAAGACCCATTAACTTGGGCCTCTAATTGTTACACCCCCTGAGGCCCAGTGCTGAGCCATTTTTGGCTAAACAAAAGCTGTATAACAAAAAAAAACCTATATTGGGCCACTGCTATTCATCACTCCCTTTAGGCCCATCGTCCTTTTTGCCATAGAAAACTGTAACAATAAAACTCTGTTGGGCCTGCTCAGACTGGGCCCTGCGCCTGTGCTAGTCACACCATATAATTCACTGTTCCACCCCCAGTTTACATTTTTTATTTAGGTTCTATTAGATTTTTTTGCCATTTCTTTTAGGTGATAAAATACTAATTTTCTACCATCATTTTAGACCTTTAATACACATATTTTGTCATAAAGAATAATCACAAAAATATTAGTTTTGTTAGGCTAATCATTTTATTTTCTTTTTGCTTAATTAGAAATCTTTTTGACCTATAAAAATCTCATAGAAATAATAGTATTTTTAGGCTAATTTTTGCACTATATTTTGAATCCTTTTATTCCATGTTTTGTGCTATATTTCAAGTCATTTCAAGTCAATTTTAGTACTAATTTTGTATCATGTTTGCTTGTGATTTTTACTTGTAATTTCACTTGTACATTTCCTTAGATTTTAGGACCCATCTTCATGACCATTAGGCTTAGCCTTTCCCTTTAAATCCTAACATTTAGGTATAATCATAACATTAGGCTAGTTGATCATTTTAGGCTAGTTTTTCTTCCCTTTTTCTTTTCAACTTCAAAACATTAAAAAAGGACGACGCGAATCATGCCATTACCTTTTTTCATAGTTAGAAAGATATGATTGGGGCGTAGGCCCCGATGTATGTTCTTTTCTACTTAGTGGGGGAAATGATTAACGTGTAGGCCTCGATGTATTTCTTACTGTAACACCCCGATATCCGCTGCACGCATCAACCGTGTCGGCCAACCGAGCATGTTACCGGCTTAATCAATAATCCCCCCTAGGTCCGCTTATCGGCTGCCCAGGAAATATTGTTTTTGCCTCCCGCAGGAATCGAACCATGTACCTAGGGGTTAAGTACATATTCATAGCAATTCCTGCTACCAATTGAGCTAGTAGCTCAAGTGGTAGCAGGAATTGCTATGAATATGTACTTAACCCCTAGGTACATGGTTCGATTCCTGCGGGAGGCAAAAACAATATTTCCTGGGCAGCCGATAAGCGGACCTAGGGGGGATTATTGATTAAGTCGGTAACATGCTCGGTTGGCCGACACGGTTGATGCGTGCAGCGGATATCGGGGTGTTACATTAAAAAGGAGTAGCTCAAGTGGTAGCAGGAATTGCTATGAATATGTACTTAACCCCTAGGTACATGGTTCGATTCCTGCGGAAGGCAAAAACAATATTTCCTGGGCAGCCGGTAAGCGGACCTAGGGGGATTATTGATTAAGCTGGTGACATGCTTGGTAGGCCGGAAGCCCTGCGGGGTAAGCGGAAATCCAGGGTGTTACATTAAAAAGGCGCCTTTTAGCTCAAGTGGTAGCAGGAATTGCTATGAATATGTACTTAACCCCTAGGTACATGGTTCGATTCCTGCGGGAGGCAAAAACAATATTTCCTGGGCAGCCGATAAGCGGACCTAGGGGGGATTATTGATTAAGCCGGTAACATGCTCGGTTGGCCGACACGGTTGATGCGTGCAGCGGATATCGGGGTGTTACATTAAAAAGGCGCCTTTTTAATGTAACACCCCGATATCCGCTGCACGCATCAACCGTGTCGGCCAACCGAGCATGTTACCGGCTTAATCAATAATCCCCCCTAGGTCCGCTTATCGGCTGCCCAGGAAATATTGTTTTTGCCTCCCGCAGGAATCGAACCATGTACCTAGGGGTTAAGTACATATTCATAGCAATTCCTGCTACCACTTGAGCTACTAGCTCAATTGGTAGCAGGAATTGCTATGAATATGTACTTAACCCCTAGGTACATGGTTCGATTCCTGCGGGAGGCAAAAACAATATTTCCTGGGCAGCCGATAAGCGGACCTAGGGGGGATTATTGATTAAGCCGGTAACATGCTCGGTTGGCCGACACGGTTGATGCGTGCAGCGGATATCGGGGTGTTACACTTACCCGCTATTTAGAGAAATGATTGAGGCGTAGGCGTTGATGTATTTCTCTAAACACTTAAACTTTTAAGGCATGATTCAATCACAAATTAATTTCCCTTAAAAGACACCCAACCAAAAACATCTTAAAACACTTAATAAAGGCTCAGACCTAAACAAAGTAAGGAAGTGATGTGAAGCCTTGTAGTGGGTTTTGTCCATCATGGAATTACACCTAAAAAACACAAACCAATCTTCTCTCTTCTCTCTCTTGCATTCAGGGCATTCTTTCCCTTTAATCGGACATGTTGCTTCCTTTCGATCGTAGACTGGTAACGCACAAGACCCCACTCAAGAGCTGCTATCCTAATGCTAGATTACGAATGTAACTCCGTCCACTAAAAAACACAAAAACAAACAAAAACTTGTGAGCGGAACTACGGCGCTCTGATTCCTAAAAGGGATACATAGGCATTAGGTCGCGGGGCCTGAGCGAGCACAACTATTTATAAACCGTTTTTCCCCGTATTTCCCTTTCTTTCTTTTGCATGCATTCCCTTTGCATTGAGCTTTAGATTTATAGATAACACACCCTTAGAATAGAACAAACATAAGTGGATCCTGTGGAGTACCACAGACGTGAGTTGTGCTAATACCTTCCCCTTGCGTAACCGACTTCTTACCCGATCTTTGGTCGCAAGACCTTTTCTTATCCTTTCTTTATTCCAGGTTTTCTGATATTCCTTTCCCCCCTATGGGATAAATATATTGGTGGCGACTCTGTTCACATTTCGCGAGCATGCGACAGCTGGCGACTCTGCTGGGGACCTAGCTTAGTCGATCCTAGCTTGTGTTTGTTTTCTTTTCTTTGGGTGTTTATTTACTGTTTTATTGCTTTATTACTTTATTGCTTTATTGCTTTATTTTCTTTATGCCTTGCATTTTTATTTTCCTATATTGTGGATTATTATTATGCTATTCGGTTGGGATGGAATGTTACTGATTTGAGGTAAAAGGCCCAATACCCAGGCTAGAGTGTTACTTAGGACACTTAGGATAGAGTGGATCATGACGCCAACGAGATGTCAGGTCTTGTCTAGTGCGAGCATGAGACCCATGCCCAGTCCAGGTTCAAATGAGGTACAATCATTGGCGTGTAGATGCACAATGATAGTATTTCAGGAGAACTATAATGGCTGGTGACCCTTTTGACATACCAAATACTAGATCCTACCTGTGAGAGGGGTTGGGAAATTTTGTTTTGTAGGAAAAAACGCCTCCATCCTACCCCAAGCCATTCATGCTATCTATCATAATCAACGTCGAACCTCTGAATCTGGAAGGTTCGACCTTATGCGACTTATGCAAAGGTTATCTATCAGAATCAACGTCGAACCTCTGAATCTTGAGGATTCGACCATCTTTGACTTATACAGAAGTTCTACATTAGTTGTCTATCAGAATCAACGTCGAACCTCTGAATCTGGAGGGTTCAACCATCTTTGACTTATGCACAAGCTATTTATCCAGAAAGAAACGTCGAACCTCTGAATCTGGAGGATTCGACCATATCTTATTGACCATGAGAAGCTGTTATCCAAGAGGCCTTGATCCTGATTTACGCCGTATTTGTACCATCATTAATATTTTGCATTCATGCATATGCATCCATGGTTATCAAGACTCTTACATTCTTCCTCTCCATCAGATCAGTCAAGATGATTCCTCCACACCGATATTTGACAAGAGCTCACAGAAGAAGAATCATGGGGAATTACAAATAAGATCAAGCTACTATCAGAAAACTCCATGCCTCCTCATAAGGGCAACTTTCCACCAGTGAAACCTGAAGACTTTATGTTTGTCAGAGAACATTTCATTTGCATTAGAATAAGGCCAAGCTTGCCATTGTATAGATTTCTCTAGTATTTTCAATTGTACTATTTTCATTGTTATCAAGTACTTCTCATTGTAAGAAACTCATTCTGTTTGAATAAATAAAAACAATGCAATATACATGTTTTTCTCAAACCATTTCATCTTTGTCATTATGTTCATTGTTATTCAACTCATTTGTCTTAAGAAACCAAAAAAGGAGAATGATGAAAACCAAAAACACATGAATTACTAACTGTATGCTTTTGGAACAAAGATCCTGCTGACGATGTACATGCATTATTTCAATTCCTAAACACTGGAGTTATAAGGGAGTGAAACCTTCATCAACCCCTTTGAGCATAAGAAGTAGTAGTTTCTTTTCAAAAAAATTCAAAACCCTCAATCTCAACCAGGGGCAGGGTAGTCTTCAGCTAGTGCAACCGAGCGCTCAACTTTTAGGTACTCCATCAGAGGATCAATCATATCCCATCTCTCACAACAAAAGAAGAAGAGCACAATCCACAATGGATGTCTCTCATTCACTGAGAACAAGGCAGTCACTACCTTTTCATCAAGTCAATCACAAAAGTCATACAACTTGTTCCCGACCGAGAGACAAAAAGAATGAAAAGAAAGCTATGAAAAAAAAGAAAGAAACAATAGCCCGCTAAGTCAAAAAGAAGGAAAAGCTTTGAAGCAAATGACTTAGGCAAAAATTAGGGCATATCCCGCTGGACAACGAACACTGAAATCAAAAGAAACTTTTTGTCCAGGCAAAAGTCAGGGAAAACAAAAGACAAGAACAAGAAAAATCCTCCAAAGGACAAGTTGTTGTGACCATCAACAAAAGCACCAAAGGGTGACTGCCACCTCCATAAAAGCCATAAAGGATCCTCATCCATCACAATCCTTCCTGAAAGGCGAATACTCGTGTCGAAATAGCTGAACGTATGACTGGAGAACATCACGAAGAAGGGGTGGGTTAAGTAGAACTTGAGCCTTTATCCTAGGTTTCTCAAACCGTGAACCCGACCACGTTACAACCCTCAAAAGTCCTAATTGAAGCAGGGTTTGTTGTGAAAGCATACAAACTGTAAAATCATGTCAAACTGACTCCTAATATTGCTTGTCATTTGTGTTAGTATCAATATAACATTATAGACAAATAAAAACTTCTCCTTTGAGATTAACATGTGCATTGCATTTTCATTATCTTTTTCAAAAAAGAATTGTCTCTAACCGGAAGATAAGTACTTGATACCAACGAAAGTTCAACATTGAAATTCCATCAAGTAATCTTACAAGGGCAAAGGTTGGTCATCCACTGAGCAAATATCTGAAGAATCCATTAGGTGGAAGAGTTCCTTTCAATCTAGGGCATTCAGTCCATGATCTACACTAGGGTAGACCATTTCAAATCTCCATGATTCAAGCACATCAGAGTTCTTTCTCAAAAGACCCTACAAGCTGGGGCAAGCTAGTAACAATTCATTTCCTCATCTTCAATCAAGTGTCAGATATCGAGACAGGTGTCGAGGAGTCGAGCCAAACACCTTCGCCAACACCTTCATCAATGCTATCCATAAGCAATAATCCTTCCACAAGGGTACCTTCTATCCATCCCCCATATCATGGAGACAATCATCCCGTTCATAATCATACATGCATCATGCATATCATTGCATTCCCATAAAACAATGATCCAATCATCAATAAAGCAGGGGCATCCACCTCACCTTGAATCTCAAATAGAGTTTTTGAACTCCACCTAATCTATTTCACACAAAGCAGAAACTCTGATTAATCAGTATACTGCATATAGAATTCATTGCATTGCATCTCTAGAAGTGCATTAAATAAATCAAACATTGCATATGAAGCATAAGCCAAGTTACTCATCAGATGAGGTCCCTACAAAGTATTCAAATTGATATTCCACTGGATCACTCAGAGTTACCATTGTGGTGTCATCTCCCAAAGTCAATCATGTTCATCTTTCTTCAACCCAGAGTTGATGTTTTTGTATTCAACCCAGAGTTGACTTTCCTTTCATCTTTAACCCCGAGTTAATTATATCTTCTCACTCAACCCAGAGTTGATGGTTATCCATTTTCAACCCCAGTTTGACCTTTCTTTTATTTCTTTCCCACTCAACCCAGAGTTGACGGTTATCTTTTGTCTTTTCCCACTCAATCTTGAATTGACGGTTATCTTTTATCTCTTGCCCATCAACCCAGAATTGACGGTTATCTTTGTTACTCAATCCAAAATTGATTCCTTTTCCCACTCAACCCAGAGTTGACGGTGATCTTTTCTCTTTCCCACTCAACCTAGAGTTGACGATTATCTCTTTCCTTTCCCACTCAACCCAGAGTTGACAGTTATCCTTTATTCAATCCAGAATTGATCTCAACCCAGAGTTGACGGTCATCCTTTATTCAATCCAGATTTGACTCCTCCTTTCCCTCTCAACCCAGAGTTGACGGTTATCTTGTCTTCTTTCCCACTCAACCCAGAGTTGACGGTTATCTGTTGTCTTTTCCCTCTCAACCCAGAGTTGACGGTTATTCCTTGTTAATTTCTATTCCCACTCAACCCAGAGTTGACGGTTACTTCTTGTTTTCCTTTCCCACTCAACCCAGAGTTGACGGTTATCTTTTCTTATTTCCCTCTCAACCCAGAGTTGACGGTTATCTCTTCTCTTTCCCACTCAACCCAGAGTTGACGATTATTTCTAATTGTTCATCTTTCCTCTTTCAACCCATAGTTATTATCCAATTCCTTGTTCAACCCAAAGTTGATTTCCTTGCTTTCTATTTCAACCTAGAGTTGATGCCTATATCTTGTCCCACTAATACTGATTTCCCTTTGCGTTCTCAACTCAGAGTTGATGTTTACCTCTTATCCAACCCCGAGTTGACCTCCCTTTATTCTTCAACCCAGAGTTGACTTAATCTTCTTTTTCACCCAGAGATGATGTTTATTTCGTCCCTAACCCAGAGTTAATTTGATCAGTCCAGAATCGATACATTATTCCTTAGTGGAATTGACACCATCTTTTCCCTAGTGGATCCTACCTCTCATCAAGCAAATTTTTCAGGTTCCATTGATATTTAATCTTCTTCTACCTTGAATAGTCGAAAGGCTAGTGCCAATCTCACCTTCAGGTTTAAGATGATTAAATAGGGGCAGCTGTTGCACCCCAAAATTTGCCCATCTAATTCTATTTCTAATTGGTTTATTGCTTCATCTGCATTTGCATCTTAAGTCATAAATAAAATTATGCATTCTCTAAATCAATAACTAGATATGGGATCAAGGATTATGGAACAGATTAAGGTCTCTATCGTCATTAGAAGCCCTATTAAGTCAGTCCTCAACGTACGACAATTTGGTTCAAATTCAGGTTTATTATTTGAGATGTTAGGCCACTTGGCTACATGGATGGCAAATCATCATCTTTGGTTCCTACGCAAGAAAAAGATGTGGGTTACGCTAATGGGTGTTATATATCTGAATATTATTGGGCTTTTAAAGTTCGATTAATGTATATTAAAAGGAAAAAGGATCCTAATTGATTTGAAAGGAAAGACCGTTTAGACTTTCAAGAGCCATATTTCATCACAAGTTCAGGAGTCCAAGTGCATTACAAAATCTAAATTCAGAATAGAAAACCATATAAAATCACAAGTTACATCAATGGTTCTTAGCACAAGTTACAAAGCAATATTTTTCATGAAATAATCACCATAATCACCATAATCACCTAGAATCTCAAAGTTCTCTCTCATTATCAGAGAGAAGCTCCACTTTTCATCATCTTCACCATTATCCATTCATCTTCAATCGCTCCCAGTTCCATTCCCTACAATCAAAGCTTCTTCATCAACTTCTTCAGAGCATTGATCAAGCTCTGAAAGAGGTGAAGCACAGCCTCACGCACCCTCTCTGAATCTCCATATTCAATCATCTTCATACTCTCCTTACAACTCTCGTCATCACTCAACAATACCTTAATTGCACAATGACCTAACGCAACAATCTCAGAATGAAATCAAGACCGAAGAAGAAGAAAAAGAAGAGAGTAAAATACAAATAAGGATTCGAAGTTACCTGAATCAACATCTCCTTTCAACTGCGTTTATTTCGCGATTCAAGCACACAGATCCTCCCCTCTGGCTTACGTCAACGGTTATTGCTATTCAGGTAAGTCTTCGACTCGCTCTTTCCATCTTCTTTGCGCCTTTGTTAATGCTATATGGTAGATTGATGTCTTCTGATTATTTCCCCCATGATCTCGCTCCTTGATTCGCAACCGTGGATGTTTGATTCCGTTTCTTCTTAGATCTAGGGTTTGCTTCTCGCGCTGATTAGAGAGAGTTGAGAGAAAATCTTCGAAAAAGGCTTAGATATTTAGAAAGAGGGGGAGGAGATGAACGTTTTGACGTAGTTAATTTTTGCAATAAGGGGAGCTCCACCGCCTATGGTGCGGTGGAGAGATTTCCGGCGAGCGGATGAATGTCAGAGAAAGAGCGAATCTGAGTTGGTGAGAGGCGAAGGGTCACGATTGAACCCTAATTATTATCTTTCTTTTGTCCCTTTTCTAATTAATTCAGGTTAATTAAAATTAATATAAGTGGATTGAGATTTAAAGGTTTAGTATGCATGATTAATATTATTATGACTTGATAATAGAGATTAATCAAAATTAACGTAAGGTTTAGTTGGAATTAAAAACCTGACTTTTGAAATTGGATCAAGACCCATTAACTTGGGCCTCTAATTGTTACACCCCCTGAGGCCCAGTGCTGCGCCATTTTTGGCTAAACAAAAGTTGTATAACAAAAAAAACCTATATTGGGCCACTGCTATTCATCACTCCCTTTAGGCCCATCGTCCTTTTTTGCCATAGAAAACTGTAACAATAAAACTCTGTTGGGCCTGCTCAGACTGGGCCCTGCGCCTGTGCTAGTCACACCATATAATTCATTGTTCCACCCCCAGTTTACATTTTTTATTTAGGTTCTATTAGATTTTTTTGCCATTTCTTTTAGGTGATAAAATACTAATTTTCTACCATCATTTTAGACCTTTAATACACATATTTTGTCATAAAGAATAATCACAAAAATATTAGTTTTGTTAGGCTAATCATTTTATTTTCTTTTTGCTTCATTAGAATTCGTTTTGACCTATAAAAATCTCATAGAAATAATAGTATTTTTAGGCTAATTTTTGCACTATATTTTGAATCCTTTTATTCCATGTTTTGTGCTATATTTCAAGTCATTTCAAGTCAATTTTAGTACTAATTTTGTATCATGTTTGCTTGTGATTTTTACTTGTAATTTCACTTGTACATTTCCTTAGATTTTAGGACCCATCTTCATGACCATTAGGCTTAGTCTTTCCCTTTAAATCCTAACATTTAGGTATAATCATAACATTAGGCTAGTTGGTCATTTTAGGCTAGTTTTTCTTCCCTTTTTCTTTTCAACTTCAAAACATTAAAAAAGGACGACGCGAATCATGCCATTACCTTTTTTCATAGTTAGAAAGAAATGTTTGGGGCGTAGGCCCCGATGTATGTTCTTTTCTACTTAGTGGGGGAAATGATTGAGGTGTAGGCCTCGATGTATTTCTTACCCGCTATTTAAAGAAATGATAGAGGCGTAGGCTTTGATGTATTTCTCTAAACACTTAAACTTTTAAGGCATGATTCAATCACAAATTAATTTCCCTTAAAAGACACCCAACGAAAAACATCTTAAAACACTTAATAAAGGCTCAGACCTAAACAAAGTAAGGAAGTGATGCGAAGCCTTGTAGTGGGTTTTGTCCATCATAGAATTACACCTAAAAAACACAAACCAATCTTCTATCTGTTGCTTCCTTTCGATCGCAGACTGGTAACACACAATACTCCACTCAACGAGCTGCTATCCTAATGCTAGATCGCGAATGTAACTCCGTCCACTAAAAAACACAAAAACAAACAAAAACTTATGAGCCGAACTACGACGCCCTAAGCGAGCACAACTATTTATAAACCTTTTTTTCCCCGTATTTCTTTTTCTTTATTTTGCATGCATTCCATTTGCATTGAGCTTTAGATTTATCGATAACACACCCTTAGAATAGAACAAACATAAGTGGATCTTGTGGAGTACCACAGACATGAGGGGTGCTAATACCTTCCCCTTGCGTAACCGACTTCTTACCCGATCTTTGGTCGCAAGACCTTTTCTTATCCTTTCTTTATTCCAGGTTTTCTGATATTACTTTCCCCCTATGGGCATAAATATATTGGTGGCGACTCTGTTCAAATTTTGCTAGCGTGCGACAAAAAAGCAACAAGGCAACAGGCAACAGGCAACAAAAGAGGTTACCATAAAAGGTGTGTGGGTGCACAATCACGTGATTCAATTCAGATAATTATCTTGAAAATTAGTTATTCTAAATTCAGTTTGAGGTTGCACTCCCTAAATTACTAACCACGCAGTTATAATAACAGTTTAAGTGCCTTTAAGGCCACACAATACAACCCAAGAGCAGTTACAAAATATAGCCATGGGGAAGGGGAATAAAAGCAATAAAATAATCCCATAAAGCAATAGATTTAACACAAGTAATAATTAAAGAAAAAAAGAACGAGTTTTAGGGTTACCGAAGGTTTGAGCTTTGACTGATTGGTTAACCCTGAAAATCAATAAAGGCAAAGGAGGAGGGTGAGTGTAGGAAGAATTCATTAACAGATGAAGTAAACCCTAATTGAACCTATAAAAAGAGTTAGAACTTAGCTTTTCGATTGGTATGGCATGTAGTCGGAGGATCCTGAGATAACCCTGAAAAGTTACACAAAGAAAAGGAAATTTTTTAGTGTATGAATGATCTAATGATAAACCTCACAAACCCTGATTAGGGCACAAGTTAACTATGGTTAATAAAATAAAATAAAACCAAATTAATTAATTATTGGTTTTCAACCTAATTAATTAAATCGACAAAAATAAATTTTCGATTAAATTACCTAACCCTAATATGTATTTTAATCAATTAATAAAAATATTTATAATTAATTAAACAATTAAACAATCAAATTAATTTAATCATTTAATTATTTAAATCAAAATAAAAACATATTATTAAGAACCAAATAAAATTAATTAATTGATTATGAAATAAAAATTATTGGAAATAAATGCTTTTATAAAAGAAGATTAAAAGAATTTTAATTAAAAGAAAATTTATTAAACAAATAAAATAAAAAGAATAAAAGAAAATAAATAAAACCAATTTATGCAATAAAATATAAAAAAAATTGGAACTTAGCGTGAGTGATCCAATGTGACTCATGGCTGAGTGAGTATGGTGAGCCTACGCCTCCTGGAGCGTTTGATCAGATGAGGGGAAGATCTAATGGTTGGATCAGGGGGATACACCATGGTCCTTTATGAGGTGCGTGCACGTGATCCTTCAGAATCTCAAATAACAAAAAGCGCGCGTCCCATTTGAATCAGCCAATGATGTCTTGCCACGACATTATCTTCAACCTTCGTCCGTTGCCATAGGCTATACCGACAGACACTTTCGTTGCCATAGCCCCTGCGAATAGCGAATACCAGCAAAACACAATAGAAAATTTTCGTGAGGCCATGGATGAGATCGTCCAGACCTCACAAACACAACCATAGCCTCAATTGAACCAGATTCTACCTGTACTGAAAACCCCTAATTGAAGCTAAAAACCCTAACAATGGCATATCATTCATAACAGCATATAAATACGAATAAATCTCCAGAATCGATCAAAACACAATACTAAACACAAATATGCAATGGATTTTTATTGATAATGCATAAATTATTGAAATCGAGCTTGAATAGAAAGGTGCAAACCGTGGCGAATTGCTCGTAATTCTGGACGTGTTGCTTGATGAGGATGGTCTGGTCAGCTTCATAATTGTCCAAGGAGTATATTGGAACCTTCAAAACACCTTGAATCTCACTCAAATTCCAAATTCGATCTTGACTTATTCTTGATTTTTTTGGAGTTTGAAGGTGAGGTCTCGACTACAGAAATTCGTACCCTTGGGGTCTGAATTTGTTCACTACTTATAATAGTGTGAATTAGGTGAATAAGACCAGAAAGAATCTCATTGAATCATATATTTGTTATCTTGAAAATTTGATTGGAAATTTGTTTGTAAAAGCTTCTAAAATTGGCCAAATCTCAATATCTTCCAATCAATCTTGTAGAGCACAAAATTATATTGGTAATATGCCTTAAATGATGATTGAATATGATTAGAATAAGATCCTTAGCCAAATATTTGATTTTCCATGATTAATTATCACTTTTAAATGATAAATGATTCACATAAAATCAAATAAAAATCCAAAATTCGTGGGAATTGAGTTTGGAGTCTTGGATAACTTAAGAATCAAGTTTGGGCCATAAAAAGTTTGACCTCTTTGCAAAGAAATCCATTTTGAAGCCTTTTACTTCACATTTTTTCTCTTAAACTGGTCCAACTTTGACAAGGCATATCTCCCTTAATTTTTATGGAATGGATGAGTTCTAGGACTTTTTGGAAACCTCAAGATGTCCTATATAAGCCACTATGAAAGTTGTTTTTCATTTGAAGATGTCCAACTTTGAGGATTATATATATATATATATATATATATATATATATATATATATATATATATATTGTTTAGAACTCCGTATGAGAACAACCTTAGGACAAATAAACTATATATATATATATTATAGTACTATGGCCTAGGATTGAGAATGTCTTCCCGGTGAAGGCACTTTCCTAATTAGAATTCCTTAGTTCAAACCTCAAGATGAATTATTCCCGGTGAAACATCTTGAAAAAAGCCTTAGAACAAAAATAGGGCACATCCACCCAAGAGGAATTATTCCTGGTGAAACCTCTTACCCATTTGCTTAGAGCCAAATAAGTTCAAAACCAACATAGCTTTCTCTTGTGCTATAACACGGACCCTTAATGACCCTCGATTAGCCTCCTCTTAGGCTTACAATACAAGGACCCACAGGCTTCTTAAAAGCATACTTGCAACTTTCTCTTGAGCTTGTATACAAGGACCCACCAGGTTTCTTATAAACATAGGAACAGGTCTTTAGTCACCTTTTAGCCTACCCTGGTGAGTTTCTTCTATTCTTCAAACCAGACTTCAAAACAAACCAAGAATGTCTCAATCTCAGTATTGAGTCCATCTTTTTGAATGAGAGACATGGACAGTCTCTGTCACCCTTTATTCTCAATCTCCAATAAGTCTTCTCCTTAGTAGAGTCTAGGTTCTACATTTGAACTATCCTCAGCCAGAGTCAGCCTTAATCTTGGGCTTTAAACAAGAAGTTTAAATCATTCCTTTAAAGTCCAAATCCCCTGGAAAGGGTCAGCCTCCAAAATCATTCCTTCAAAAGTCAAAACCCCTGGAAAGGGTTAGCCTCCATCAATTCCTTCATTTTCATAAAAAACCCTGGAAAGGGTCAGCCTCCAAAATCATTCCTTTAAAATCCAAACCCCTGGAAAGGGTCAGCCTCCAAAATCAATCTTTCAAAGTCAAAACCCCTAGAAAGGGTCAGCCTCCAAAATCAATCTTTCAAGTCAAAACCCCTGGAAAGGGTCAGCCTCCAAAATCATTCCTTTAAAATCCAAACCCCTGGAAAGGGTCAGCCTCCAAAATCAATCCTTCAAATCCAAATTCGCTGGAAAGGGTTAGCTTCCAAATCATCCTTCATTCCAACCTTCAAAAATCCTCAATAGAGTCAACCCTAGGGTCAGTATCAATCACTCAAACAAAATCCCCAGTAGAGTCAATCTTCAAACCTGGGTCTTTCATTCATCAATCCCTTCTTAACAAGAGCACAATCCCCAGAAGGGTCAACCTTTAGTCTCTAAACAATAGAGTAATCCTCAGTATTGTCAGCCACAACCTTGGGCTTTGTACAAGGCAGATATTTACCCTCTGAGTCAAAAGATCCCACACTGGTAGATCTTTTCCCCATTAAGAGTCAGCCTCAAGCTTGGGCTTTGGACAAGGCAGATACTCCCCTTAGAGTCA
Organism: Vicia villosa; assembly: GCF_029867415.1. Classification (NCBI taxonomy): domain Eukaryota; kingdom Viridiplantae; phylum Streptophyta; class Magnoliopsida; order Fabales; family Fabaceae; genus Vicia; species Vicia villosa. The sequence goes on along the minus strand of NC_081185.1, from coordinate 38,891,092 downwards.
AAAATCCTACTCATAGGTACTCCCCTATCCAGAGTCAGCCATAACCTTGGGCTTTGTACAAGGCAGATAATAGAGTCTCCCCATTGAGTCCTTCCCCATCAGACAGCCACAACCTTAGGCTTTGTACAAGGTAGATAAACATCATTTCTCGTGTCAAAAGATTCCTAACCTTTAGGATCTTTTCCCCACTAAGTCAGCCACAACATTAGGCTTTGTATAAGGCAGATAAACATCCTCTTCTATGTCAAAAGATTAATAACCTTTTACTCCTTTCCCTAGAGAGTCAGCCACAACCTTGGGCTTTGTACAAAGCACGCAAAATAGAGTCATCCATAGTCTCCAAACTCTGTTTCCTCAGGAGTCATCCACAACCTTGGGCTTCATACAAGGCAGAAAATAGAGTCTCCCTAGGTAGAGTCAGCCACAATTCTAGGCTTTGTACAGAACACTAAAATAAACCTTTCAATAAAGCAAAATAAACACTCTCCAACTAGAGTCAGCCTCAATTCTGGGCTTCATACAAAACACAAATTTCCTCAGTCAACTCCCAGTGGAGTCATCTCCCAGAGTCAATAAAATCCCTTTTAAGCCTCAAGCTTGGGCCTCATACAAGCCAGTAAAAAATCAAATCTTTTATACAGTAGAGAGACATGACTTATCTCTATAGAGAGACATTTCTCCTATTTCACCACATTCATACAAACAAAAAAACAAACAATCATTTCAATTTCAAACATTCTCCCATTTAAGACTCTGAAAGGCATGCTCTGGCACATCCCCAGACTTGTAAAATTTTCCCTAATTTGGTCGAGAATATTTCTTTCATTCAAGAGACACGTGATTGGCATACTTGTACACAACCAAGTAAGGTCCCTCTCTTATGAAACAAACTCAGCTTTTCTGTCACTTAAAATGTTTGTGGTGGAATAGTAGAAATACCTCTTTGTAAAGATGACTTCATGTCTCTTTACTGTAAACAGAGATTTAATTCCAAGCTTCAACCTTAACTTCAAGCAAGGCACCAAAAAAATCATTTCATTTCCCTAATTAGTTCCCCAAACTACAAAATGCTCTGACTTCCATTAGGGATATGTAGGCATGAGATTCACAAGGAATCTCAGGGAGCTAATAAAAAAACCAAAAACAGTCAGTTCATCTGTCTTTCAATTCAATTCTCTCTCCTAACACAAAGGAGAAACTTTCCCAATCAAGCAGCAACACACACACATAGACACAGAGAAGGTTCCCGTAGAGTACTACGGATATGTAGGGTGCTTAAAACCTTCCCTATGTATAACCGACCTCCCGGACTCCAGAATTTCTAGTCTAGGTGAATCCCCACACTTAGCAAACTCCTAGGGTTTAGTTGAGATATTTTTCCCCTTCCTCCTCGTAGGATAATTAAAAAGTTCGTGTGCTATCGTAGGAAGAACTGAAATAAAATTCATCCCACAAAGGCGCTTTCTCCTTCCAAATTTCGCGTGAAGGGTTTAGTGTGTCGTCCTCCCAAGTGAAACGGGGAGGTAAGAAAAAAGACACCATAGAAAAATGGCGACTCTGCTAGGGAAAAGTAATAACCTTGGTTTTCATCCAAACCAATGGTTGACTTGTGCTGGTCTAACCCCAATGAGGAATTAGGGATGCCAAATTCCCCCTCAAACAAGAGAGGTCCTGCCTAACCTATGTGTCATTTCATGTGTTTGCTGCATTTATACTTGTTTATTTTTATGGGTTTTTTGTATCGGGAAAGGGCTTGATTCCCCCTTGTGGTGAGAAATCCTATACCCGGATTTGAGTGCAACATAAGATAGGATTGAGGATGTCTTTTCGGTGAAACCCTCTAATCTTGGTTCCCAAATCTACTCTTGGGATTTGCCTTGCTGGTTGTGATTAACTGTGCCAATGCATTCCGAGACTGATTTGTACCAGGAGGACCTACAAACACTTTAACCCCACTTAAAGCCTCTTAGGTTGTAGAGCGGTGATTACGAAAGTAATTGTCATGTAGATACTACACTCAGAGAAAACTCTCTTGAAGATACCAGTCAACGTATCTTTAAGGTTAAGCAAAAACTCTGAGACCCCTAGAATCCGTTCTACAGGTACAAAAATCAAAATCCATAGTTTACCCTGGGGTGAGGTTAGAGACGTGACTCCATGACCACTATACCCTTCTACCCCATGTTTGCTAAAAACTCTTGTGTGTGCATTCATGCATTCATCATAATAATAAAAACAAAAAGTCTTTTTTGAGTCATTTTTCAAGGAAACTAAATAACGAGCATTTTGAACTTCATAGAGTGAAAGAGAGAAACAGAGAAAGGACATAAGGATCTATACCATGGATTACGGAAGAAATAGAGCTAGGAAATACACCTTCAAGATTCCTATGGTCGAGGAATTGGAAAAGCTCAGAAAACTGGTGGTCAACCCCCAGGCTTTCAAGGAGAAGTATGGAAAACTTCTGCCTCTTCTCAATACCAACATTGTGGATGGGATCCTTCCCACTATGGTGCAGTTTTACGATCCAACGTATCACTGCTTCACCTTTCCAGATTATCAACTCATGCCTATGTTGGAGGAGCACTCTCGTCTCATTGGAATACCCGTGCACGCCCAAGATCCGTACTCCGGTTTGGAAAAGAATCTTGACGACGTCATCATTGCTGCAACTACTCCCTTGAACGTAGTCGACATCAGAACTCATATGGTGAGTAAAGGAGGAATTCTAGGATTGCCCTCTAAGTTCCTGTTGGATCAAGCTCGGTACTTCGTCAGCATCCAAGATATGAGTGCTTTTGAGGACATCTAAGCATTGCTCATCTACGGATTGTTTTTGTTCTCTAACATTGACAATTTCGTCGACATCAACGAAATTAAGATATTCTTAATTGGAAATCTAGTTCCAACCTTGCTTGCAGATGCTTACCACTTTGTGCATTCAAGAAACCTGCATCGAGGAGGATTAATCACATGCTGTGTACCGTTGTTATACAAATGGTTCGTCTCGCACCTGCCAAAGTCTAGAACTTTCTGGAACCTGAGGGATGGCCTTTGTAGGTCACAGAAAATCATGTCCCTCACTCACTCGGACATTGATTGGTGTAGTCTTGACCACGACGAAACCAAGATCATTTACAGTTGCGGAAGTTATCCCAACGTACCCCTTATTGGAACTAACGGAGGACGCATGGGTGATGTTCTCACAGGGGTCTTAATAGACAATGGATCCTCTCTCAACATCATGTCCAAATCAACCTTGTCAAGATTATCCTTCAAGGACTTCCCATAGAGGGACAGTCACATCATCGTCAAAGCATTCGATGGATCGAGGAAGTCAGCTTTTTGACAAGTCGATCTTCCCATAATTATTGTGTTAGAACGAGATTTGTTCTGATCAATATTCTTAGTTTTTGATGATAACAATGTATATGAATTTTTCTTGAGATAATGTGGTACTCTAATTCTATGCAATTTCCATTTCAGGAAATATATAAAGAGTATGCACAAAATCAGCGCAAGAAGCACTGACTCAGAAGGTTCAAGTATGCAACATCAGAACATGCTCTCGCAAGACATCAGAAGATGGTCAAGCAGAATCAGAACATGGTCTATTGAAGCATCAGAAGAACTTGAGATCAGAAGCAGAAGCACTGAAGTTCTCATGGTATCACACTAGAAGCACTTCAAGGTCAGAAGACAAGAAGATGCTCTGCACCAAGCTGTTTGACTCTGATGATATTGACACGTTGTTTACACAAACATCAGATCAGAAGCAAGTACAAGATGGCAGGCTACGCTGACTGACAAAAGGAACGTTAGAAGCTATTAAAAGCAACGTCAGTAGACACAGCAAAATCAAGGCTCGAGGTAGTTGACAAAAGAGTGAAACATTGAATGCAATGTTGTACGAATCACGCAACGCATTAAATGATCCCAACGGTCATCTTCTCAAACGCCTATAAATAGAAGTTCTGATGAGAAGCTGAATACAACACTTTGCACAATCATATAGAAACACTGTCAAATTCTAAAAGCTCTCAAACTTCATCTTCAACCTCACTTCATTACTGTTGTAATATCTTAGTGAGATTAAACTTAAACTTAAGAGAAAAATCACAGTTGTGATAATAGCTTATTAAGAAGCATTGTAACTCTTATAAGAATTTGTTTACATTAATTTGTAAGAACTAGACTAGATCAAGTTGTGATCGGATTCTCTAGAAAGTCTTAGAGGGTATCTAAGCATTATGTTCCTAGAGTGATCAGGTTGTGATCAGAATACTCTAGAAGACTTAGAGGTTATCTAAGTGGAAAACCATTGTAATCTTGTGTGATTAGTGGATTAAATCCTCAGGTGAGGTAAATCACTCCAAGGGAGTGGACTGGAGTAGTTTAGTTAACAACGAACCAGGATAAAAATCATTGTGCAAATTGTTTTTATCTTAAGAGTTTTAAAACTACACTTATTCAAACCCCCCCCCCCCCCCTTTCTAAGTGTTTTTCTATCCTTCAATTGGTATCAGAGCGCCGATTCTAAGGTGCAAGCACTTAACCGTGTTTAGTAAAGATTCAGGAAGAGAAAAACGCTTAAGTTAAGATGGCTGGTGAAGATCCAACACCTACATCTACATCTGGCTCTGCTGAGCAATACAATGGAAATGGTAACAATGGTTACACTAGACCACCAGTAATCGATGGTGAAAACTTTGAATATTGGAAAGACAGACTTGAAAGTTATTTTCTTGGTCTAGATGGTGACTTATGGGATCTTCTGGTGGATGGTTACAAACATCCAGTGAAAACTAGAGGAGTAAAGCTGACAAGACAAGAAATGAGTGATGATCAAAAGAAAGAATTCAAAAATCATCACAAGTGTAGGACTATTCTGCTAAATGCTATTTCTCATGCTGAATATGAGAAGATATCAAACAGAGAAACTGCCTATGATATATATGAATCTTTGAAAATGACTCATGAAGGAAATGCCCAAGTCAAGGAGACCAAAGCTCTTGCCTTGATCCAGAAATATGAAGCCTTCAAGATGGAGGATGATGAAAACATAGAGAAAATGTTCTCAAGATTTCAAATGCTAACTGCTGGATTAAGAGTTCTTGACAAGGGATACACCAAGGCTGATCATGTAAAGAAGATCATCAGAAGCTTGCCAAGAAGATGGGGTCCTATGGTGACTGCTTTCAAGATTGCTAAGAATCTGAATGAAGTCTCTCTTGAAGAATTGATCAGTGCTCTAAGGAGTCATGAAATTGAGCTGGATGCTAATGAACCTCAGAAGAAAGGTAAGTCTATTGCATTAAAATCTAATTATAAAAAATGCACTAACGCTTTTCAGGCTGAAGAAGAAGATTCTGAAGAATCAGAATCAGAAGAAGAAGATGAACTGTCCATGATCTCCAGAAGGGTAAACCAACTCTGGAAGAGCAAGCATAGGAAGTTCAAGAACTTCAAAAGTTCTAAGAAGCCTGAACGTGGAGAATCTTCTGGAAGCAGAAGATCTGACAAGAAGAAGGTCACATGCTATGAATGCAATGAGCCTGGTCACTACAAGAATGAGTGTCCAAAACTTTAGAAGGAGAATCCCAAGAAGAAGTTTCATAAGAAGAAAGGTCTTATGGCAACATGGGATGGTTCAGATTCAGAATCAGAATCAGACTCTGAAGGCGAGCAGGCAAACAATGCACTGATGGCCACAGTTGATGATGGATCAGAATCTACATCAGAATCAGATTCTGAAGAGGTATTTTCTGAACTATCTAGAGAAGAGTTAGTTTCCAGTTTAACAGAACTTCTGGAACTCAAGGCTCATCTTAGTATCAAATACAAAAAGCTGAAAAAGCTATTTGATTATGAAACTAAGAAGCTGGAAGTGGAAAATTCTGAACTGTAGGAAAAAAGTTTTAAAATTATCCAAAGATATTGGATCTCCTTCTGACTCAGACAAATCCTTTCCAAGTCTCAATCGTATTCTGAAAGAATATGACTCGAGCTTCAGAAAGGTCTTATCTAGAAGTATTGGCAGAAGTCATCTTGCTTCTATGATATATGGTGTTTCTATGATACCCCACACAAATTTGAACCTGTAGATGATATGAAAATCACATACAAGCCATTGTATGATCAGTTCAAATATGGCCACTCACATGATATTAGGCTCACTTCACATGCCAAAAGCTTTCATGCTACACACACTAAGAAGCATGTGATACAACCTAGAAAATATCATGCTGCTAAACCTAAAGAATATCATGCTGTACCTCCTGTTGTTTATTATGCTAAACCCAAGTTCAATCAGAACTTGAGGAAAACTAACAAGAAAGGACCCAAGAAGTTGTGGGTACCTAAGGAGAAGATAATTTCTGTTGCAGATATCCTTCGAAGCAAAGAAGACAAAGCACAACATGTCATGGTACTTGGACTCTGGGTGCTCGCGACACATGACGGGAAGAAGGTCTATGTTCCAAGACCTGGTGCTTAAGTATGGTGGAGAAGTCAAGTTTGGAGGAGATCAGAAGGGCAAGATAATTGGCCTTGGAACCATAAGTATTGGTAACTCTCCTTCCATATCTAATGTACTTCTTATAGAAGGATTAGCGCATAACTTATTGTCCATAAGTCAATTAAGTGACAATGGTTATGACATAATCTTTAATCAAAAGTCTTGCAAGGCTGTAAGTCAGAAGGATGGCTCAATCCTATTTACAGGCAAGAGAAGGAACAACATTTATAAGATTGATCTTTCTGATCTTGAGAAGCAGAAGGTGACTTGCCTTATGTCTATTTCCGAGGAGCAATGGGTCTGGCACAGAAGATTAGGACATGCTAGTTTGAGAATGATTTCTCAGATTAACAAACTAAATCTGGTCAGAGGACTCCCAAATCTGTAATACAAATCAGATGCCCTTTGTGAAGCATGTCAGAAGGGCAAGTTCTCCAAACCTGCATTCAAATCTAAGAATGTTGTCTCTTCCTCTAGGCCGTTAGAACTTCTGCACATTGATCTGTTTGGCCCAGTCAAAACAAGATCTGTCAGAGGGAAGAAATAGGATTAGTCATCGTAGATGATCATAGCCGCTGGACATGGGTAAAGTTCTTAAAACACAAGGATGATTCTCATTCAGTGTTCTTTGAATTCTGCACTCAGATTCAATCTGAGAAGGAGTGCAAAATCATAAAGGTCAGAAGTGATCACGGTGGCGAATTTGAGAACAGATTCTTTGAGGAGTTCTTCAAAGAAAATGGTATTGCCCATGATTTCTCTTGTCCTAGAACTCCACAGCAAAATGGAGTTGTAGAACGAAAGAATAGGACTCTACAAGAAATGGCCAGAACTATGATCAATGAAACCAATATGGTTAAGCACTTCTGGGCAGAAGCAATAAATATTGCATGTTATATTCAGAATAGAATCTCTATAAGACCTATTCTAAATAAGACTCCTTATGAATTGTGGAAGAACAGAAAGCCCAACATTTCGTATTTTCATCCTTTTGGATGTGTTTGTTTCATTCCGAATACTAAAGATCATCTTGGTAAGTTTGATTCTAAGGCACATAAATGTTTCCTTCTTGGATATTCTGAACGCTCTAAAGGCTACAGAGTAAACAATACTGAAACATTGGTTGTAGAAGAATCAATCAATATCAGATTTAATGATAAGCTTGGTCTTGAAAAGCCAAAGCAGTTTGAGAATTTTGCAGATATAGATATTGATGTAACAGAAGCTGAAGAACCAAGAAGCAAAGTTTCAGAAGCTGAAGATCTCAGAAGCAAAGGATTAGAAGATCAAGTTGCTACATCTTTAGAGAATCTCAGAATTTCTGAAGAGTCAAAGTCAGAAGATCTTCTAGACTCACCTCTGCTCACTCAGAAGATGTCATTCTTGGAAAGAAGGATGATCCTATCAGAACAAGAGCATTCCTTAAGAACAATGCCGAATGTCAATTAGGTCTTGTCTCTTTGATCGAGCCAACTTCTGTTGATCAAGCTCTAGAAGATGCAGACTGGATAATTGCCATGCAAGAGGAACTAAATCTGTTTACAAGGAATGATGTATGGGATCTTGTTCCTAGACCAAAAGGATTTAACATCATTGGTACAAAGTGGGTCTTCAGAAACAAGCTAAGCGAAAAGGGAGAAGTGGTAAGAAACAAAGTCAGACTGGTGGCTCAGGGTTATAGTCAGCAAGAAGGTATTGACTATACAGAAACTTTTGCACCAGTGGCCAGGTTAGAATCTATTCGTTTATTGATTTCTTTTGCCACTCAACACAACATCACTCTATATCAGATGGATGTTTAGAGTGCCTTCTTAAATGGTTACATAGATGAGGAAGTCTATGTCCACCAACCTCCTGGTTTTGAAGACTCTAAGTCTCCAGAACATGTTTTCAAATTAAAGAAGTCATTATATGGATTGAAGCAAGCTCCTAGAGCTTGGTATGAAAGATTAAGTTCTTTCCTTCTAAACAATGGTTTCACTAGAGGACAAGTGGATACTACTCTCTTCTGTAAAACATTTAAGAAAGATATTTTAATTTGTCAAATTTATATTGATGATATTATCTTTGGAACATCTAATGCTACACTTGGAATGGAGTTTGCTAAGTCTATGCAGACTGAGTTCGAGATGAGTATGATGGGAGAACTCAAGTACTTCCTTGGGATTCAAATCAATCAAACTTCTGATGGAACATATGTTCATCAAACGAAGTATGTGAAAGAACTTCTGAAGAAGTTTAATCTTTCTGAAAGCAAAGAAGCCAAAACTCCTATGCATCCAACGTGTGTCCTAGGTAAGGATGAGGTAAGTAAGAAGGTAGATCAGAAGTTGTACAAAGGTATGATTGTATCTCTTCTATATTTAACTGCTTCTAGACCTGACATTTTATTCAGTGTTTGTTTGTGTGCAAGATCCAATCAGATCCTAGAGAATCTCACTTAACAGCTGTTAAGAGAATTCGGAGGTATCTGAAAGGTACTACTAATGTTGGTTTAGTCTACAGAAGATCTAAAGAGTACAACTTAGTTGGATTTTGTGATGCTGACTATGCTGGAGATAGAGTTGAAAGGAAAAGCACTTCTGGAAGTTGTCAATTTCTTGGAAGTCACCTGATCTCCTGGTACACCAAGAAGCAAGCTACCATTGCCCTCTCAACAACAGAAGCAGAATATGTGGCTGCCGCTGGTTGAAGCACACAGATGCTCTGGATGAAAAGTCAGTTAGAAGATTATCAGATATATGAGAGTAACATTCCTATCTTTTGTGATAATACTTCTGCTATATGTTTATCTAAGAATCCAATCTTACATTCCAAAGCTAAACATATTGAGATCAAACATCATTTCATTAGGGACTATGTTCAGAAGGGTGTTCTTTCTTTAAACTTTGTGGGTGGATACAGACCATCAATGGGCTGATATCTTTACAAAACCCCTTGCTGAAGATAGGTTTAAGTTCATTCTGAAGAATATCAGTATGGATTTATGCCCAGAATGAGAAGATGATAAGTTCTGATGTATGGAATAGTTCTGAAATGACCTTGTGTTATCTTCTTATAAGAAGTTCTGATGGTGATCAATTAGAAGTTCTGATTCAGTCATCTCTGATGTCTCATTATCTAAGTTGATTCAGAATTTCCTTTAAAGCAAAACAGTTGTCACCAGCTTTCCAGAAAATGAACACGTGTTCACTCTTTTTGGACAAGCATGCGTACAGTTGAGGAGACGCCGCCCTAGGTAACTGTGCAAATCATTTCAATTTTCACTTTATCTCTCCTAACGTCATTCCTCATTAAATGCATTTGATTCCATGTTTTCTGTAATCATATTCATTCAAACACTATTGCATTTCATTTCAAATCCGTCCCTTTATATACTCATCTCACATTCATTTCAGTCTTTTTACATTCTCTCTCTTCATTCATCTTCCTCTTTCTTTTTCTGGATAAACCCTAGTTCGTTACCGAATCTTCAGTATATCTCCATGCTTTCTTCATTAAGTTCCGCTAGCAAAGAAGAAATGTCTTCTGCTCATCTTGTTCATCGCAAGTTTGGTTATGTCCCTTTGAAGACTTGTTCTATTCCTTCAAATGAACTGGAAGTTCTATGTGAATCTTCGGTAGATTTTGAAAATCTAAGATTACATGGTTTCAACACTGATGCTGAGACAATGGCACAAGGCTGGTCAAACTACCTTGATAGATTGGTTGGACCAATTTATCCTGCATTAGTAAAAGATTTCTGGGCTCATGCAACGGTTACCACAACTGCAATCATCTCCTTCGTGTTAGGGCATGAAGTTGTGATAACTGAGAAGTTAATCAGAAAGTTGTACAATCTGGATGATGAAGAAGGATGTACAGGTGCTCTTTCTGGTAGAGTTTGTTGGACAACAGTTGAGAGATAAATATCTAATGCTTCTGGTATTGCATCTCATCAAACTGGTTTGTTGAGGTCGTTCTACAAAGTTTGGGCTGAGATTATTCTAGGATCTCTCTATCATAGAAAGAGATCTTTTACCTCAACTTACATCAATTCGGATCATAAGTATGCTCTCTTCTGCATTGGAAGAGGAATTGAAGTTAACATCTCAAACATTCTATTTCAGAATTTGAAAACAAGTATTGAAGAATCACGAGATGAAGAACGTAAGAAGTTTCTAGATTTCAAGAAGAATGCTATTCCCTTCGCCAGAATGATTTCAGACATTCTGATAGAAAGTGACTTATTGGATCCTCTAAGGACTATTGGAACGTCCAGGTTCTTTGGTGTCATTCAAGGACACGTTATGAATGGCTTTGATCTACAAAGGATGCGTCTAATTGAGAAGGTAACTTTTGTTCCAAGAATATTTCCAGATATTCTGACCAGAAGGGTTCCTGTTGAAGGCTTTGCTTCCTTGTTCAAAGAAGAGCTTAACAAGGCTGTTAAGCGTTACTTGAACACTTCTGTAAAAGCTCAATCTTCTGTTGATCCTGCATGGATTCGAGGAAGAGTGCTTCCTTCTCTGGCTGAGCTGCAGCCGAAGGAACAAAAGAAGAAAGAAGCAAGATTGAAGAGAAAAGCTTTAGAAGAAGAAGCTAAGAAAGATAAGAAGCAGAAGATTACTTATGATCCTCTCAAAGTAAATTCCAAGGAATATCGAGAGAAGCGCATCAGGGATATTTTCCGTGCTTTAAGAGCTGGCAGTTCCTCTAAGCCAAAGCCTCCTTCTCCTGAACCTCAAAATACACTGACCATTCCAGATAGTATCCAACCACCTCCTTCTACTCTTATTCTCAATCCCCAACTTCTAAACGTTTGTCCCCCAACACCTTCTGATATCCCCTCTTCATCCACCCTCACCACAGAATCTCCACCTTCTAATACTCTTTCCTTACTTGACAGAGAATCCAACCCTTATTCTCTTCTTTACCCTGACTTTTGCTTTACTTTTAACCCTCCCGAACCCACCATTCCTATTGATTTTGCTCTGTTCAACTTAAAGTTCAAAAATAGAATGGAAGTTCAGAGAGCTGCTTATGTCTCCAAGCTGGATCATGCTGCTACTCGAAGCTTATGGAATCGCTTCAGAAGGGATTTTTGGAATGATGCACTGAAAATCCAGAGAAGATGTGTTGCTGAAGCATCTGGATCTTCTGGTTACTACTTGGATCTTGATGATGGCATGTACTATCATCCCATCAGAAACTGTAGAGCTCTTGAGGAGAAGAAGTTCACTGATGAGTTGGAAGATGAACCATGTCTGACTATGCTTGTTTGGAAGCCTCAATATCTGCATCTGACTGGAGACTTCCAATGGTTATTCAACTGGCTAAGAATGAATCCTTCTGAGGAAGCACCAGCTATGGTTATTCCTGAAGTTGTCTATCCTTCAGAAGTTGCTGCTCCTATTCCTCCAAAGAATCTTGCTGAGATTCTTCAAGCCTTGGAGAATGAAGATTCTGAGATCCATGATCTAGAATATGCTGAAGTTGTTTCTGAGTCAGACTCAGATGTTGAGATGGAAGATGCTGAGCTTCATCCTGCTGAAGATGATATTCTCACTTTAGATGCTGTTGCTAGTAATGTTATTCTTCTGAATAATAGCAGTACATCTTCTTCTGCTGAACCCTCTGCTCTGGTGAATGCTATCAAGGCTCTTCAACAGAATCAAGAAGTTCTTGCTTCTCACCTGGATAAGCATGATCAAGCACATGAAGAATTCAGAGACTTCATGAAGAAGCAGAATGAAAGCACTGCTGGGATTCACGACATGCTGGCCAAGATTATTTCTAAGCTAGGCTAGTCGTAGTCTTTTGTGTCTTAGTTGTCTCTTGTTTTGCATCTGTCTTCTTGCATCTCCTTTTTGTATCTTCTGATTATTTCTGATGAATGAAAATCTTTTATCTTCTCTCATATTGTTTGTTTTTTCATCTGAATCTTTTATGCTTTTTGATGTTATGACAAAACGGGGAGAAAATGTGATAAATGATCTGATTTATATTATCAGTTGCTGGGAGTAAGTCTCCACATTTCTAACAAAATTTGCAAGTTCTATGTCTTTGAGTGTTTTGCAGGATTGAAGACATTCTAAAAAGCTCAACATGAGAAGCAAAGACATGAGGAAACACAATTCTATATAGAAACAAGCTCATGGAAATTGAAGCAAGCTGAGTGCTGTGAAGCTTCAAGATCAGAAGCAAGAAGGAAGAATGTTCTGATATTCTTGTGATAGAATATGCTCTAACACATTCTTACTCTCTATATGTTCTGATACAATTTTTTCTATGTGCTCTGATACATATTTTATGTTCTGATGCATTTTATGTGTTCTGATACAATTTGTTGTATGCTCTGACACATACTATATGCTCTGATACATATTTTATGTTCTGATTCATTCATGCTCTGACTTTTGTCGTTTAGTTTGTTCTGAAACATTTCAGGATGTAGAGATGCTCTGATGATGCTCTGGTACATTCAACAATGTTCTGATACAATCTAGCATGCAATGATTCAAGAAGAAATTCAAAGCTCTGAAGCTGTCCTATGGAAGCAAGAAGCAGAAGCTCTGAATGTTCTGAAGTTCTAAGCATATGTGATCGTCTCAACTGAAATGGAAAATACTCAGGGAAGTCCTTTATTTATAAATTTCTTCCAGTATTTATTTCAGGGGGAGATTATTTATCTCAGGGGGAGATTGTTAATCTCAGGGGGAGACATATTCACACACTATGTTTATATGCTTATGCTATAACTGTGTAATTGTCTTTAGCCGTCTGTTATTCTGATTGCAAATTTATATCATTTATATATGTTTTTGTCATCATCAAAAAGGGGGAGATTGTTAGAACAAGATTTGTTCTGATCAATATTCTTAGTTTTTGATGATAAAAATGTATATGAATTTTGCTTGAGATAATGTGGTACTCTAATTCTATGCAATTTCCATTTCAAGAAATATATAAAGAGTATGCACAAAATCAGCGCAAGAAGCACTGACTCACAAGGTTCAAGTATGCAACATCAGAACATGCTCTCGCAAGACATCAGAAGATGGTCAAGCAGAATCAGAACATGGTCTATTGAAGCATCAGAAGAACTTGAGATTAGAAGCAGAAGCACTGAAGTTCTCATGGTATCACGCTAGAAGCACTTCAAGGTCAGAAGACAAGAAGATGCTCTGCACCAAGCTGTTTGACTCTGATGATATTCAAACGTTGTTTACACAAACATCAGATCAGAAGCAAGTACAAGATGGCAGGCTACGCTGACTGACAAAAGGAACGTTAGAAGCTATTAAAGGCAACGTCAGTAGACACAGCAAAAGCAAGGCTCGAGGTAGTTGACAAAAGAGTGAACTATTAAATGCAATGCTGTACGGATCACGCAATGCATTAAATGATCCCAACGTTCATCTTCTCAAACGCCTATAAATAGAAGTTCTGATGAGAAGCTGAATACAACACTTTGCGCAAACATACAGAAACGCTGTCAAATTCTAAAAGCTCTCAAACTTCATCTTCAACCTCACTTCATTACTGTTGTAATATCTTAGTGAGATTAAGCTTAAACTTAAGAGAAAAATCACAGTTGTGATAATAGCTTATTAAGAAGCATTGTAACTGTTATAAGAATTTGTTTACATTAATTTGTAAGAACTAGAGGAGATCAAGTTGTGATCGGATTCTCTAGAAAGTCTTAGAGGGTATCTAAGCATTGTGTTCCTAGAGTGATTAGGTTGTGATCAGAATACTCTAGAAGACTTAGAGGTTATCTAAGTGGAAAACCATTGTAATCTTGTGTGATTAGTGGATTAAATCCTCAGTTGAGGTAAATCACTCCAAGGGGGTGGACTGGAGTAGTTTAGTTAACAACGAACCAGGATAAAAATCATTGTGCAAATTGTTTTTATCTTAAGAGTTTTAAAACTACACTTATTCAACCCCCCCCCCTTTCTAAGTGTTTTTCTATCCTTCATATTGGACCTCACATTTTCAAAATTACTTTTCAAGTTATGGATATCCAGGCAGCATACAGTTGTTTGGTAGGTCGCCCATGGATTCATGAAGCTGGGGCAATTACTTCAACACTTCATCAGAAACTGAAGTTCATTCGAAATGACAAATTGGTAACCGTATGTGGAGAACGAGCTTTGATCATCAGCAGTCTATCATCATTCTCCGACATAGAACATAAAGAAGTTGTTGGAACAAAATTCCAAACACTTTCCTTGGACAAGGAAAAGGGTAAGAAGACAGCAACGTCTATTTCTTCCTACAAAGATGCATTCTAAGTTGTAAAAGATGGCATTACCAGTGGTTGGGGCACATTGAGATTCCTACCAACAACAAAAACAGAACAGGAGTTGGATTCTTTCCAACATCACCAAAGGCTACTCAAGGAATTGAGGTGGTCCTCCCAATTCAAGAAACTTTCCGTAGCGGAGGTTTTCTTCAACCTGTTCAACAAACAGTCAACACCATCGGTATGGAAAACAACGATGAGAATTTTGAAGAGGAATGTCTATCCTACCTTCACATACCAGGATACATCTCCCTAACAGAGTCTGATTCACCTTTCTGTTATCCAACTAAAGGATCTGGAAGTAAGACTCAACCAAGCATTGACGAAGTTGTCAACAGCTTCACCACCAGAAGTCACGGTTCATCAGAAGAAGTTCCTCCTATCTCTGAAGAAACCTGGGATACATTAGGAGAACCAAGCAGAAAATTCGACTACATGGTGAAATACTCCGCTCCTAAAAGTTCAAAAATCTCTCTTAAAGACATTGTTTCAACTGGATGGAATATTGATCATGAGTACTTTGCTCAACCAAGAGAGATATTCAAGCCTTGCTATTCATCATCAGCATCTGGTGAAGTCATCATTGAGGATTCTATCCCCAAGATACCTTCCGAGGCTACAGATCTAGAGTATACATACCTAGTCAACGCCATCTTGGGAGAAGAGCAAGATCAAAATACAGAAGAGGATGATCTCGAAAGTGTCTTTGACAACGAGTTTCTCCATTCAGAAGATTGGAAGTTTCCTCAAAAGAAAACCCGACATACTCCACTTGGAAATGGGTATGCTCACACCGCTCAGTCTACTGAAGCAGAAGAATATCGTCTGAGTGTTACAAAGACAGTGGTTGGTAAAACAAGACCTACCAAAGGCCAACTCAAGCCTAAGGTGCCAGATTACATAGTGCACAATGGGGTTCGCCACTATTGGAGGGATGTTGAAGTTTTTACTTTTATTCGCACTCCTAAGTAGGAACTTTCACCGTTTATTTGTCCTCTCACCTTAGCCCATGGTGAAGAGATGTTCCATAGGGCTTTGCATTTTACTATTTCTTAGGAAAATGTCCCTCTTTTCTTTGCCCAAAGCAATAGAGTTTTTTTTATAGGGTATTTGTTTCAAGAAGTGATTGTCGATAAATAAAAATGTCATTTTGTTCCTTCGTTAGTTTTTCCCTTTTCTTTTTTTGAAAATTGGTAATTGTTATACCCCAAAATTTGCCCACATATTTTTCAAAGAAAACTCCAATCTGAAAATTAAGGGTCTCATATAATCATGGATTTTTATTTCAACAAATATCCTAACATATGAAACACTTAGTTTTTAGAATTTTTCTTATACAGTAATTTGGCTTGCAGTTGAATTTATTCTTACGCAAACGCCAAATACTGTTTATTACTTCACACATGCTATTTATTTATTTACAGATAAATAGTACTGACACAATTGGTACAGAGTTAAATCTTTTGCAGGCGCAGAATCAGGAAACTCAGACTGTATTGGTAACAAGTAGATTATTATTATCTTTTGTTTCCCACTAATTTTTGTACTATATTCCATTATTTGCAAAAATCTTTTCAAATCTCTTTTTCAAAAATCAAATCTCTCTTTTTTCCAACACTATCTCCACTTTCTTTCAAATCTTACTTCCACTCAAATTTTCCTTTTGTACGGAATCACGCTATTCCCCAACGTCTCTATCCTTCTTTCCATTCTATAAATACCTCTCATTTTCTTCCATAAAATCTCACATCAAATTCTAACTCATCTTTCAAATTCCTATCTCATATCCATCTCCTTTTCTTCCCTAACAAGAATGGCAAAATGGATAGAGACACTACTTCTTACAGTCATCACCATTGCTACGGTGATCATGACTTTCTTCTGCCTGCATAGTCCTGAGGAGTGTGGACCTGCAATGGTTATGCTCCCAATCATCTACATGTTATTGTTCATAGCATGGGTTATCAATCGTCATTCTTAAAATTTGCCGTATTTCTTATTTCTTAAATGTACCGTTTATTCGTCGTACTGTTCAATATAGTATGTGATATTTGTACTGTCAGTATTAAATGTTGTACTATTTGTCATAATATTGCTTAATTACTAAGATAATATTTTGTGTGTTTTCTGCCAGTCAAATATTCCTATTTCTGTGCATTAAATGATTTTCAGGGTTATTATCGGTAATTTTGCCCGCATACCGTAAATATTAGTTATTTATTATGTCTGTGTTTTTCTAACAAGTCATGTAAATAAACTTTCATTTTTCACATAAAACAAAAACAAAAAACAACAAAAAAGAAAATTAACTTTGACTGTTGATTTTTCACTTTTAACTGCTGTTTCAATACCGGGACAGTCAGTTGACAGCCAAACTGCTGGCAGTACAATTCACGGTGTTTTGTATCATCAATCAAATCAATCTTTCACAATTCAAATTTCCAAGATTTTTGTGTTAGAAGTCTTCTGAATATCACGCGATTAGCAGAAACTCAGCACTGCACAAAAATCAGGTACGCTTAACTGTCTCCTACACAAACAGTCCCTAATCAGGGTTTTTCTTGTTTTTACAGGAGCAACAAGTTTTTGAGAGCTCAAATGGATTTCATACACATCCATATATCTCAAAGTACCATCATACAAATTTTCAAACTTCAATTCACTCAGACGCACCGTCAGCAGCTCAAACAGTCAACAGACGACCCGTTTGACCAGAAAAGTCAACTGACAGTCAAAAATGAAATTTTTTGTCAAAGTCCATATTTTGTCAAAGGATTCAACATTTGATCATTGGATGATCACAATTCATCAAGGAAAGATCAAAAATCAACAAAACCCTAAGATTCAAAATTAGGGTTTTTGCCTGAAAAGTCAACTCAACTTTGACTGATCATAACTCTCTCATCCTTCATCCAAAAAATGCCAACCAAAGCTCATTGGGAAGGAAATTCAATTATATTTCAAATGCCATTGATCCCATGGTCATTGGATTCACCATTTGAAAAATATGGCCAAAGACATTGCAGGTCATTTTCAAAATCAACAAAAAGACACTTTTTTCAAAAGGACACACAAGGAGAACCAAAAATCATTTTGATATGAGACCAAAGACATTGGTTAGAGGACTCTTTGAGGTTTCCAAAAAGTGCAAGATCTCCTTCATATGACAAAAATTGAGGGATTTACACCTTTTTGAAGTTGGCTAAATTTTGGGAAAATGCATGAAATCAACATTGCTCAAAAATGTTTTTTTTCCAAAAGATGCCAAGTTTTTATGGTCCAAACATCTTTGCCATGTTACTATGGGCCTCCCACGACCAAGACAAACCCCACTTCTATATTATCCTTTTTTTGACATAATTTTATCTTATTTTAAGATTAAAATTAAAGGAAAATTGCAAGGATAATTAGTAGCTTGATCTCTAAGCATGACTCACCTCCAAAGTCTTCAATTTTCTGCAGAAGATTGGTGTCCAAGGCAAGAGCATTGAATGGAGTCAAAGTTGGTCAAATATTCAAGGTTTTTTAATATTAAAGAACCAAACTTTCAACAAAGGCAACAAAGCTTCTTAGCTTGAGTTCCAAGCAACTTTGGGCTATAAATGAGCTATCATACTTCAGCAACAAGGGAGCAAAAAAAAAAAGGGGACGAAATAGAAGAAGAGCTTGGCCATCTTTATCATAAAATTCTCCAAAAAAATACATACACTTTGTAAATTTCAAATTCAATTCTCCAATCAATATTAATACAAACCAAGCTTTTTAATCATCTTCTCCAACATCATAGAGTAAGATTGAACGCTTAACACAGGCCCATGAGAGTCATATAAAGAATATAATGTTCTTCATGTACATATGAACTTTATTTTCGTTTTCCTACATGCAATTAATTTCAATGCAAACTAACCATTCTAATATGCTCATGAGGTCTTATATGAGTGATCTGGGCCTTAACATTAGAATTCCCACGTGAGGATAGCCATATACCATTGATACATACATATGAGTGTTCTTGCTTGAATCTCTTCGAACCCATGGCTACAGGCCTCAAATTGCAAAACTAA